>NW_027257722.1:300000-463209 GCF_043159975.1 Macaca nemestrina
CATGCCCAGCTAATTTGTGTGTTTTCCGTAGAGATGGGATTTCACCAGGTTGCCCAGGCTGGTTCCCTGGGTCTCGAGATCCGAGCCTCAAGCAATCCGCCCGCCTCGGCCTCCCAAAGCGCTGGGATTACAGGCGTGAGCCATCACGCCTGGCCCTTTTTTTTTTCTTTCCTTTTTAAGCGATTAATGTGCTTCAGAGTCTTGTAGGCATTTAAAAAAAAAAAAAAAAAAAAAGAACAAGCAAATTCTGTAAGGGAAAGAAACCATTAACATGTTTTACACACCTCAAAACTCAAAACAGAAATACTAAGAATAAAATGTATTTTATTCACAGAGGCATTCTTAAAGTTCTGTAAAAGTGATACCATGGACACCACCACATCACAGACGAGTGTGGCAGGACTGCTCAGATTCAGAACACATTCTAAACAGTCCTCCTGCCACTTTCCTCAGTGGGAACACTTTATTCTGTCTTTTATTCAAATTAAGTATCTTGCAAGGGAGTTGAAGAAAACTGCAGAGCAGATTTTAAAACTTCAATGCTTTTCTCAATTTTCGTCACATTCTGATACATTTTTACCTACTACACGGCCAATAAGTTTAAAGCTTTTTGCATCGATAAAGACAATGCTCCTTGTAGCAATAGGCTTTTTCTTTTCTATACAAAGATCTATAACTTAAGCTAGTAAACTGGGCATTTCACAAAGATTTTGCACAATTCCTAGCACAGATTTTAGCAAAATAAAACCATTATCTTTCTGCAATTAAATAACCAAACATAGGAAACTGCACAGTTAAAATAACCATTCCATTATTTTATATAAACACAAATGATAAAGGAGAGTATGCTTTGGAAAACAGTGTTTCCATAAGCTAATGATGAAGCAGAAGACAGTTCCTCAGCCTCATATGACATTTGACAACCGAAGTACTCTGGCCCAAGCCCAGCCCGGTTAAATGGAGGGGAAGTAAACATGTGACCGACCGTGGTGGGGCACTGTGATAGCCACAGTCCAGGAAAGAACAGCTGACATGTTTCTTCTTCATGGGAAAACTGAAACATACTCGAGACACCTTAATTCTTTAAAACACAGTCTGCCCCAGTACTAACCTTAAGCTCCCATTGATAAAGATTGCGATAACCACAGAGGTGTTTATCCAGGCCCTCGAAAATCACGGACATGGTACGTACACAACATTTTCAAACACTCAATGCTGCCAGTATGTTAAATGCGCTGTGATACCGGAGGTCTTGTGCAGGACCAGAAACATCGCAGCCTGGTTACCTTCCTGGTGTTCAATGCTTTGTATGTGCAAAGTCTGCTGTTACAATTTACTGGGCTTAATGTCATTCAGTTTGTCACAGAAGAGAGCTATGACATTTACTTAATTCCACACACAGATTCTCAAGTTCATCTTCCACCAATGACTGTTCTGTCCACAAGACAGCGGAGGGAAGACCCAGGAAAGGCCTGGGAGATGCCAGGTGCTCACAAACTTGTATCAGTCTGCTGGTTCTGGCTTAAAGGAAAACAGACATAGAAGAAACTAAAAGGACTCACTACATCTAATATCACAATGTTCTCAACTTTACCTTAGCGAAAAATAAAAGCGGAAAAGCAAAACTACTCCAGGGCATGATTCCAGGGCTAATCTGAAACATGAAATATTTAGAAGACAAAGCTTATTGTGAGTGCAATTAATATACACATAAAACGCTGGTTTCGCAAAACCCAGTCTTTGTGATTGCTTTTATAAAAAGTAAAATTCTCATGAGGATCACATACACTAACTGATTTTCAAATGAAGGGACTGGTAAACTTCAGGGCATATGATTTCTGCCACACACGAGGGGAGCAGTGAGAGAGAAGAGCTAGGATCAAGTGTGCTGAAGCTGTCCTAGGACTGAAATTCAGTTTCTGCCAAAACAAAAACACAGGAGGCTGTCAACTTCGATAGCAAGCTCTGCTTGAGAGCGTCAAGATGTTAAAATTGCAAAGGGGATTCTCCCTGCTATAAGCACGCATGATCCTTGCAAAAACATAGCTCAGCATCATCAAAAATCAGGAAAGAACACAAGCCTTCCAGACACGAAATCCAAGAGCAGAAGGGAGCAGAGTCCAAGCTTGCTCGGCAGAACTGTTCCCGGACAACAGCACAGAGGACGTCACAGGGAGGGCAGGGCAAGCAACAGCAGCTTCCGTGATGCCGCAAGCAGGGCCTGAGCCAGGGGAGCAGTCTCCTCCAACCTGACAAGGAGGCGCGAGGAGCCACAGAGAAGTCAATTCAGGGTCCTTTTCAGAAAGGGGCAACAATGAGAAAATCTGGTCTTACCCAACCACCCCCCACCCACGGTAACAGCTAAACTCGCACGTGCGTCTGTCACCTTCCCCACCCCCTCTTGCAGATGTTCTTCCTGCACCCGGGTGCCTGTCTCCGTGCTGCTCCTGAGGCCACACCTGTTGCCATCCAGTAGTGACCACGAATTCACCTTTGTCCGGGCGAAGCAAACGCAGAGTTCACACACTCTTGTACAGGTTTGCTGGCCGAGAATCTAACCGAGCTGTCCAATTCCAGATGTGCTGGTACCAAGGAGAACGCTCGATGTCCGGCATTTATAAACGGTATCAGTGGGTTCTCCTGGGACTCCCAGGCAGCCGAACGAGGGAGGGAGCTGTTGCCCTGTTACCCCGAGCCAAAGCAGCGCTGCGAGGCAAACACCACAGGCCACATCACACTCGAGCACCGACTCTTGACAGTTGCTCGTTTGTGTGTTCAGAGTTCAGGGTACAGGCGACAGACAGGCCTGATCTCAGCCATGGGACAGCAGTGATTGCCCACAAGTCCCGTATCTAAGCCCCGACTTGCCCATCGGCCTTCCTTCAGGAACAATGCCCACCTCACAGTGCTGCCATGAACGCTAAGTCAGCACGTATATACACAACCAGATTCATTGCAATTGTGCTTTCTACCCCAAGTTAATACAACCAGGTGCTATCATCGAGACTGAATAACCAATATTAGAACAGAAGGTCAGGCCAGCGATGGTGGCTCAGACCTGTAATCCCAGCACTTTGGGAAGCTGAGGTGGGTGGATCACTTGAGGTCAGGAGTTGCAGACCAGCCTGGCCAACATGGCAAAATCCCATCTCTACTAACAATAATTTATCCAGACATGGTGGCACACACCCTGTAACCCCAGCTACTAGGGAGGCTGAGGCATAAGAATCGCTTGAACCTGTGATGTAGAGGTTGCAGTGAATGGAGATCGTACTCCTGGGCTCCACCCTTCCAGCCTGGGTGACAGAGCAAGATTCTAATAAAACAATAAAAGGTCAAGATGAGAACTGATTGCCAAGGTCCACAGTCCATATACTTAAAACATAAAATTCATTAGCTAGTACTTGATCAAGTTGCTGCTTTCTTCATTACAATCTTGTATATCCTTCTAACACGGCTCAAAATGTTTACATTTGAACACACCTCGAGTATAACAAAAAATAAAGTGCCTGTATTTCACAAACGAGCAATTTCCAGTAAGGCTGCATCCTGTTCTAGTTAATCCTTTGACAATGTAAAACTGAGCCATCCTGACATAGCACTGACACATGGTACAAGAAGAATGACCTCCAATTAAATCGCTAGATTTAGAGAACACGTAAATATAGTTTATCACTAATTCACTAGCCATTAGCAAGATTTTAAAGGAAGAAAAATTATCAGGACTGTAACTAGGAATAAAGGCAAAAGTAAACATGAAGAAATTAGTCACGTTTAAATCAATACCCTTTCTGTGAGGCCATAACAAAGTATACACAGCAGGGGCACAAACTGTCATGCTAAAGTGTCACCAAGCTCTCTATGAAGGTGGTAAGAGCGTCCCAAGTCGCAGAGCCTCGTCTTCCTATTTAAACCCTAAACAGCCAACACCACTCAGCATGCAGTGAGAGCTCTGAAAGCTCAGAGGAACGCATGATGGGATGAAGGGCCCTAGCCCTGCCATCACCCTGCTGCTTATTAAAAATATAAAACAAACCCCTGCCTTCAAGGTGCCCAGATCTAACTAGTACAAGGTTTTGCTTTTAACAAGTTAACTACGAATGATGAAGACTCTGAACAGCTGTGTGAAAAGTTAGGCAACCTCATAAGAGGAACTTGGCTGAGACTAAACCCAGAGATGGTTTTTTAACCACAGAAGAGGAAAGAACTGAAGAACCTTACAGAAAGTTGACAGCAATTTCTATTTCTCTATGGTAGAACCTGGAATTTACCTTTGAGACAGACTGTCCTTCTATTCTGAAAAATCAGATTATTCTTGCAATCCTCCATCAGGACTGAAATTCCCAAAGACATGGAAAACCAAGTACTAATTTTAAAACCCCCCCAAAAAACTACCTATGATCTTAGATGTGAGATTTAGTATTCTCAAATTCCAAATTTGGAAATATTTTGCACAAAGTCCTTATTTTCCCTCCTAAACATCTTCCTTCTCATCCTTCCAAACAATATCTGAAGATGAACTTACATATCGTTTTCAATGTTACAAAGAAGATACTACATTTGTCATGGACTGTTTATATTCACAACTCTAGGAGGGATTTTGCTACATCGTGAGGAATAACACGAGGCAGTTAATACGCCACGAATAAAGAACAGTAGAAAGTGGACACATTTCCTGATGAGTGCCGATTTCTCATTGAGCTGCTGACAAAGTTATAATACAGAAAGCTAGACAGCTGCTCTGTTAGTTCTACCTCACTTAAGTGACCGAGTCATTGTTGTTTCGGTTCCCTCTCTCGTCTGGGGATGAGACACACCTCACAGAGCTGTTTATGATTTCAGGAACACACACATCAATGAAGTGACTGTTCCTAAATCGTTGCAAAGGGTAGAGTAACCTGCCAAATTTCAACTAGGTTGTAACAAACAACTGTTTTCATCCTACACTCTCCGGTGCCAGCGAGATGGTGCGTTCTTGGATCCCTGCGGGAGCCCTATTCCTGGTGCCACAGAGCACACACACATTTACATCCACATAGTGTACATATATGGCACACTGTAACACGTGTACCTGCATAGAGTGTACACACATCCGAATACGTAGAGTGTACATAAGTGCACTACGTGCGTACAGAGTGCACACACATCCAGATCCATGTAGGGTACATGCATAGAGTGTACACACATCCAAATATATATAGTGTACAAACAAGTTCACTACGTGTGTACAAGCATAGAGCATACACACATCCATATAGCAAATGTACATAGGTATGCTAACATGTATGTACATGCAGAGCATGTACACACGTCTATATGCATACAGTGTACACAGGTATACTATAACCTGTATGTACATGCATATGGCATACACAAGCACATCCGTATGTACACAGGTATGCTATTTGCTATATGTATACACATGCATATAACATTCTTATCCAATGTACGTAAGTGCACTACAGCATGCATACACATGCGCAGTGTACACATATGCACATGTATACAATGTACATCAGTACACTAACATATAAAACGTATACACATATGCAATAGTGTACATACATATGCAGCATGTATACGTATTATTGTGTACATATCCAGAAGTTTATTCAGTGTGCATGGTGTACATGCATGCTTGTGTGCACATATGTATATATACACATCTGCAGAAATAATGTGCACATACCCACATGGTGCACGTACACAGGTATGTATGTGGCATTAAATACATGCATGTATGTACACATGTAGAACAGATAGGTGTCCAACTAGTGTGCATATAATCATCCCCATACACACATATACACATGTACATGCATGCCTACAGCATGCACGTGTGTAGGACACAAATGTAGTGTACATACCTATACATTGTAAATACATGCACAGTGGAAATACACGTAGTATGTGTACACCACATACACACATGTACATTTATACAGTACACATATACCGAGACCCAGAACGGGTCATGAGTATTAACACGGCGCAAACGCTTCCAGTTCTACCTAAGTGAATTTTTTTCAAACTATAATAGAACTCATATAAAAAGGGTTTTAAGGAAATCAATACAGCTAGTGACAAAAACAGTGGGAAGGGCACAACCACTTTTCCCTCAGAGTTCTGGGCCTGACCGTGGAAGTTCAGAGGTTTCCTAATGCAGTACACGTCAGAACTGACTCACAATGAAGCACTCCTTAAAAATTAAAAATGTGTCCTCATATTTTGGCCTTTGAGACAAAGCCTCTTATTTAATCGAGTTCTGACTGAATTTGACTCACAGTACTCTGGCAGATTCTTCATTTTCTGGTGAGACAGACGAATGTCCCAGGGTGAGGACAATGCCAGCCGTTTCAGGGTCAGCTTTTCGAGGAGCGATATCTGGCAGAACACAATCCAACACCATAGGAGGATCCCCCACCCAGCCACTTAGACACTTTCTGGTACTTACACTGTCTGCTTGTTTCCCTTTCTTGAATTCAGCTGGGGGGAGAAAAAAAACCAAAAAAATCAAAACCAAAAACAAACAGCCCATGTGTTTGTGTGTCTGAAAAGTGAATACATCCACATCCAACTTTCTAAATGATACACGGCAGGTGTGATGGTCACCAACCAGTGGCCACTGTTGACAAAATACAAAGTCATCTGCAAACATGAACGAGTTTCTAGGAATACAAAAGTCAAGGGAATTTACTTCACATATTAAAGCTCTCAAGGGTGCTCATCAAAAATATATTTAGAGGTTTTCCTTTAAAGATATTTTTGAAGATTTTTAAGTTGCAATACTTAAAAGCCTCTGGGAAAAGAAAGGATACAGGTATCTGGAAGATTTATACTAAATGATTTTCATGTCTTTTTGATAAAGTTAAATAAGGTCAGCCTTGAAGTAATGGCTTCCACTACTCTGAGGCTGTGGATGGAATCCACACCACCACCAGACAATTGAATGAACAGCAAGGCTGCACACACAGGACACAGGCAGTGAGCCAGCCTGACTAGTTGTCAGCTTCTGGGTCAGTTCTACCCAGTTCTGGCCAGGCCCCACTGGAGATGAAAACCTGCCCTTTAGAAGCCTTCAAACCCCACCTTTCAAAATCTAATCCTCTTCAACTGAGGCCCGAGTCCAAAAATCTACTGACATCTTAGCCCGCGTTAGGCCAGCTGTCCCCCAGCCTTTTTGGCACCAGGGATGGGTTTCATGGAAGACAGTTTTTCTGGGGGGTGGTTTTGAATTGCAACTGTTCCACCTCAGGTCAGGCAGCGGATCCTCATAAGGAGCACCTCCGAGATCTCTCACAAGCAGTTTACGATAGGGTCCCAGCGCCTAGCAGAACACACAGCTAATGATAGGGTCACAACACCTAGGAGAACATGCGGCTTATGATAGGGCTCCAGCACCTAGGAGAACAGGCGGCTTAGGAGAGGGTCCCAGCACCTAGGAGAACAGGCGGCTTAGGAGAGGGTCCCAGCACCTAGGAGAACAGGTATTAAAATGAGTTGTCAAAGCCAAAATCCACCGGATCTACCACTCCAAAGCAAACATACACCACTGCCCAATATTGATGTGAGCCAAAAACAGGGAAGTCCTGAGGGCCCACACTGACCACAGCCAGACACCACTTCTGCAAGAAGCAAGCACGCACCTAGAGATCACCAGTGATGACCCAGGAGAGCAGCTTTGAGCAGAGACAAAGGTGAAGGAGAGGCACATGGGCCAGGGTGCTGGGTGTGCCCGTCTTTGTGACCTCACTGAGATTGCTGACCTCTGGCCCTTGGTGTCCTTCCTGTGGAGGAGGTAGCCCCCAAATCCCTGCCTCCCTTCAGCACTGACTGAGGCGGCCATGAAGTCTCCCCAGGGCTGAGACTGCTTCTAAATCCTGTTAACTGCACACCCACATGAAAAACAAAAAACACAATATCAAGTATGCAGACAGGAAAAGAAAAATACGTGAATCCTCCCTTATTCAACAGGCATTTAAAAAGTAACAGGAAAATTGTGATAGTCTTTAAACAACCACCAGCTATCACGTCCTCTTGAAATGTTTTAGCTAATCAGGAACATCTTTACCAAGCACTTGCGTGTTCAGGAAATCAGTTGACAGGTCCCAAATAACCTCGGAGCCTGCGACCTGACCCCCACTCACGCATATCACCTCTCCAGAGGAACGTGTCCTGGACACCTTTCAAATGGTGAGGAACAGGAACAAGGGTAGCTTTCCCTCAACACCACAAAACAAGCTCGACCCCGAGGAGCCCGGAGAACAGCGACGTTTGTTTAGATGCTTTCCCACTGTCCTTGTCAGAGCAAACATTCCCATCCCACACCGCCCAGTGTTTAACTCTCCCTGGGATACCAGCAGCCGTCAACCCTCAACAAGCTGGAAACAGAGGCCAAGCTGGTAGGAGGCCTCTCTCCATTCCTTACTGAATTCGCTCAGGACACGGATGTTCCCAAACACATATGGCCCCGAGTATTCCACACCTGGGGAACATTCAAACAGCAGACTTTGCAAAGACGTTCCCCTCAAGAGAAACTCAGTTTCTAACTTCCCTTAGGGAAAAATATGAGACCCAGAACTTTCCAGAAAATCAAGTGTGGGAGGAAGCCACTCACCTCTGGCACTTCCTAAACCTGCCTTCCCGCGGGTGCTCAGGGATGTCCCCGCGACAGCCCCGTCCACCCAGGACGGCAGCAGGGCTCAGGCAGCCAGCACCTGGGCAGCTGGCGAAGCAACCCCAGGGTGAAAACGCCATCCCAGGCACCACTTCCCGGAGCACCTCAGCAAGAAAAACAGAGGTGGGACAGAACCGAGGGCTGACTCGAGGCTGGGGAGCCACAGACCCGCACAGCTCAATCATCGGACATGCTCTTCTGTGGACAGAGCCCAGGGAGAGGCCAGCACAGAGACCCTCGTGCCGGCTCCACAGGCCAGCGTCCTCCAGGGCTGCAAGTTTGTGATCACAGCTTCAGAATTTGGTTCCAGAATCTTCCAGAATCAAAGACGCACCAAACTGTAAAGCTGCCAGGACAGCAGGGCCCAGGAGCAGGCTCAGGGGAGGACCACTTAGAAACCCCACACACAGCATACACGTGTGCATGCTTACTCCACACATGCCACCGCTTCACCCAATAGTATACACGCAAACGCATGTATGTACTCCATACACACCCTCAAATACACTCACCAAATATGATGCGTGTACACACTCCACACACACCCTCAAATACATACGACACACATGAACATGCTCACTCCACCCACACCTGCTAAATACACTCAACCACACATGCACAAACGTGACACACGTGCACACTCATTCCGGACGTCACACCCCTCACCAAGTACACAGGTGCACACACCTCCAAGTTCAGAACCTGTAGACTCCACAAGCTTTGGTTTCCCCCACTGTTTCTCTCATCACATGAGATCCACACACAGGTGTCATTTACTGACATCTAACACCCGGGGAGGCCCTTAGACAGAACTGCAGTCACAAGTCGGCTTCATTCAGGCACTCATCACCAGCCTCCTGAAGCCACCTCCTGTCCCCACGGGGAGCGGGGGCCGAGACCGGAGACGTCACTGGGCTCACAGATCCCCAGGCTGGCAACCCAGCGAAATGAGGAGGGCTGGGCCACGGCCCTGGAGGGAGACGGGTACTGGCTCAAGTATGCGGAACATGAGTCCTCATTTCCAGACAGTGTCACCTACGACAGCGTCAGGTGAAAGCCAGTGGTTTGGCATTCCTGGGATAGACAGTTCTGGAAATACAAGGGAAGCTTTTTACTCCTCCCCTCTGAACACATGAGGTCCATGGTCCCCTCACATCTAACACTGGGAATCCGAATCGGTGACTCCTTGTCCACCTGAGGACCACCCAAGAGGATCCACACACCTGCTACAACAGCAGCACCGCACCTGGTCTGCAGGGGAGCAAAGCAAATCCCACCTTTATGACTAAAACTGGATTACCCTGACACTGGCAGCCTGCAGTGTGTGTATCGTCAAGCCCCCACGTCTGTGCCACCTGCAAGAGGAACACAAGCCCTTAGTCCCAGGTTCTCAGGACGGCCTGTGAGGTGGATGCTGGCACCTTCCCATCTCCCAGGGGAGAGGAGAGAAGGCCACGGTCAGGGCTTGCATATCAGGAGGGTCGGGATTCAAACCCCATCTGCCTCACAAAGCAGCCCTTACCATTCAAGTGACTTCTATCATCAGCCTTAAAATGTACCACAGTTACCAGCAATTCTGAGTGCTGTTCCTTGGGACATCATAAGCAAACATTTTGTTAGAAAGGTTTTGCCAAATCTGCTTTCAAAATCCTATGGTATGAAATGACTAATGAAAATTTGAGCTATGAAATAAAGCACATAGTTAAATGAATCCCAAAATGACTATCGCGAAGGAAGTTTTAACTTGAAGTGAAAAATATCCTCCAAATGACATCAGCCAGAATTATCTTCAATCATTACTGATCCCATACGCTTCAGGAATTATACAGCATCATCTCAGATATGAACTTAAAACCATTAGCTGAATGCACATTTCAGCACAACCAAAGTTCTGCTATAATAAGCAGCACAGGCGTCTCTGGAGAGGATTTTAATTGGGACTACAAACGATGTGCACGATCGTGGTAAGAGGTTTCATGCTGGCTGTTCTCCAAGGTGCGACACAGAGAAACACCACTAACCTCAAAGACACCTGCTGCTTTGTAATGAGATGAGAGACGATGTGGACGGACTACTGTAGATATTCGAAAAGGAGAAACAATGCAAGGAAAGAATCGTATCAGTTACCCTTTACATTCTTAGAAAAAAACGATTTTTCTTTTGGGATGATTTTAAAAGAAAATGACATTTCTGGATTTTTTTTTAACTTTTCTTTCTGAGACAGGGTCTTGGCTCTGTCGCCAAGATTGGAGTACAGTGGAGCAATAGCAGCTCACTTTAGCCTTAAGTGATCTTCCCACCTCAGCCTCCAGAGTACCAGGGACCACAGGCACGCACCACCACACTCAGCTAACTTCTGTTATACAGATGGGGTCTTGCTATGATGTCCAGGCTGGTCTTCAACCCCTTGGCCTCAAGTGATCCTCCTGTCTTGACCTCACAAAGATTTAGCCTAAGCGACCATGTCTTATCGGAAAACAGACATTAGAGCAAATGCATTTCTGTAAGATTTTCTACCTCTTTTCACTGGGGATAAAGGTAACTTGCCTCCAAGGGTCGGAGACAAAGACGTTACTGCAGACAAGAGCGCTGTGCATCCCGGGAACCGCTACACCACGAGGCACGGCCGTGCACACTGGACGCAGGAGTAACAAACGAGGCTAGCACAGGCCGATGCTGGCCCTCTCCAGAAGCTGGCCTATCCTTCCTCCTCTCATCAGCCCCCTCTCCCTTCAGGCCTCAGTGGCTGCTGACAGCGGAGAGGCCACAACTAGAGGAGGCTCTCAACTCCACCAGGGACAGGAGTCCCGGACGCTGGGGACTCAACTGCTGTCCTCCGCATCCACCTCCTTCTGGTCCAGCCTTCTCAGGAGCCAGGCGTGGCCACTTTGACCCTCTTTTCCCTTCTGTGGCTCCTACAAAAAACCAGTTCAGAGAGCCCAGGCTGCCTCACACTCCAGGGACACCCGGCACAGGCCCCCTCCATGTCCTTATCCAAGCTCCTGGGGCCAGAAGGGTCTTGCAATATTTCACTTTCCAGTTGACCATCCCCAGCCTGAAATCCAAAGTGCTCTAAAGAGCATTTCCTTCGAGTGTCATGAGGAAGCTCAGAATGTTTCAGGTTTTGGAGCATTTTGGAGTAGGGACTCTCAGCCTTAATTTGAACCTCTTCAAGGAAGCCACACACTGAAGCCTCCGATGTCCACCCTACACAATCCCAGCACACCATCTGAAGTCCTCAGCAACAGATTTTCTTTCTTCAAAAATAACCACAAGTCACAAACTCACATGCAATCACAGAAGGGGGTTGTGGACACCCACACAGATGATGAAATTTAACTGTCACATTTTTACCTAGGTAATTTAAAGTCATTCCTCAAAACACACCTGTTTTACTGAGTTGCATTTTAAGGTGAACACACACAAATCATTTCAGGGAAACAAACGTCACTTTGGGCTGCGTGTGGTTTCTTGACTCCCGTGAATAACTCAGCGTTCACCCTCACTTCTGGATAAGGGAGATGATGCAAAGAAAACTGTTAAAACAAAGACATGAAAACAAGTTTAAGAAGGGTTTGAAAGGTTCCTCCTGTCCTCCTGGAGGGGAGACAAGGATGCCTGGAAAGCTCACGGGGGACAGGAGCACAGCCTCCTCGGTGTGTCATGGACGCTGCCTCACCAAGGGGAGAGGATGACGCCTGGAAGGCTCACAGGGGTGGGAGCACAGCCTCCTCAGTGCTTTCTACACTCAGCAGCTTCAGAAATTCCTGCAGAAGCAGAACACATCATGAGAACTGAGACTGGAACACCCCAAAGAAAGGGATGAGGGGTCAAAAAAAGCATTCGATCATTACCAAGGAGCGCGGGCATGAAGCCGCTTCAAAGACCGTGTGAGAAGTCACTCATAGGCGTTTCAGAAAATAAGGGTAGTGCGAGATTGCGCGATCAGCTCAAACAGGCTGCCGTCCCTCAGGCCATGAAGTCCCTGAGATGAGCCTGTCACTGAGCAGAAGTCACTCGCATCTCTGCCAGAGAAAGTACTACAAGCTGACACATAACCTCATGAAACCTAGGCTTCAGCCAGTCAACAGTGAGTCTGACATGGTACATCCCTCCAGATAGTTAAAGACCCCAGGGGTTCATCAGACAACCTCGAAGGGCTGTGTCTGTCCAGCTCCTTTTCCAAGTTCTGGATGATTTTTCCTAATGCACTATAAGCAGCATGTTCCAATAGAGATGTAATTAACTGGATGGGTGTCCTCTTAATTTTGAAATTAGAAACACACTTGGCCAGGCACGGTGGCCCATGCCTGTGATCTCAGTACTTTGGGTGGCTGAGACAGCTGGACTGCTTAAGTCCAGGAGTTCAAGTCCAGCCTGGGCAACATTGCAAAACTCCATCTCTACAAAAAATACAAAACTAAGTCAGGCATGGGGACACATGGAACATGTGCCTGTGGGTCCTGGCTACTCAGGAGACTGAGGCAGGAAGATCACTTGAGCCTGGGAGGTTGAGGCTGTAGTAAGCTGTGCTCACACCACTGCCTGGGCAACAAAAAGGTTTTTTTGCCTGTCTCAAAAAAACCAAAGAGAAAAAGAATTATATACCTGACTAGGCCAAAATAAAAGAGGCCTTCGCTGCCTACATAAAGGGCTTTCAGAATTCACTTCCATCCTTAGGAAAGGCGGCCAACACCAGGCTGTGTCCCTTAAGATGCCCTGTCTCATATGGGAAAAAAAATCAAGAGAAATCAAATAAAGGCCATAAAATACATCAGTTTCAACACTAAAATTTGATAGTACGCTTTAAATTGAAGATGAGTTATGTCACATTTCCAAACCTCTGAAAGCACGGTTACTGGGAGGGAATGGTTTGCAACACACAAACGCAGCTCTGTAGAAGTGCCCAGGCTGGATGAAGGCTCAAACGTCAGTGCAAGGAGAAAGTCTGAACAAACTCTCTCCTGCCCTGCTGCTGTCCTCTTCCAAAACACACTGTTTATCTGTCAGTTTAGAACAAGGCCTAGGGAGGTGGGAGGCAGGCCTGGGAGGGTCACCTAGCATCCAAGCTCCTCACCCACACAACTGCACGAGGCTGAGCTGGGCAGTACACACAAACACAACTAATTCTCCCCAAAAAGAAGACGGAAGGCAGCACACTGCCATGCCTGGCACCCTGCAGATGAGAAGATTGAGGGGAGCCAGAGGTACCTTTAATCTTGCTTGCATGGTGGAGGGAGAGGAATAATGCCACTCGAGTGTTGCACAATTCTTTCTAGCACTGAGTGGCAGAAAACAAAAATTATAGATGCTTCCTCAGATAAATGTTTCTGAAGAACTGAACATAAATTACGTTCAGGAAATAGCATTATGAATGCCTCAAGTGCTTCTGTTTTCAATAATCCCAGAGTAATTCTATAAACCCGGGAATCAGTCTCACCCAACTCCAGGATCACGGCCCAGGTGACGTGGGCACACACATATCCTGAAGCTCCAATACTCAACTAAAGTGGGGCGAGTGAAAATGATCCTGGGTATAATTTACACGGACACAGGACGGTGGCAGAGCCCCAAACCCCTAAACCAGGAAGACCAGTGTCCTTCAGGGGCCTCACCTCTGTCCTTTCGCAGCCTCTGGGAACCACCACTCTGCTCTCTACTGACACAAACGCCCCTCCCAAGGTACAACACCAGGAAGATCATCATTCAAAACTGAGGAACGTGGCAGAACAAAGCTGTCAGGAGATTTTAATCACCAACACCACTTGTTACATGACCCAAAGATGATTAAAATCCCAGGCCCTTCAAGACTGAATGCTATCTATACTTAAATGCATTTCATCACCATATTGGGGGGTTATTCCTTTGTTTTGCTGCAAATATATCCAACTGCTGTAAAAGGAAAAGGCAATTTGTTAACGAAGCTTCTTGGAGTGTCTCAACAGGCCTCGAGGTAGGATAAAAGGCAGGACTTCCTGGCAGAAACGCTCAGCTCTGAGGTCAGGTGGAGTTCTTGAGCACCAACCAAGGCAAAATAAGGTCGAAGACCACACCACACTTTCCTCAATCACATCTTCATTCCACCTTTCCTTCTATTTCTCACGACTTCACTGGGAGAAATTGTGCTGAAAGAAAATGGAAACACACACATACATAGGAGACCCTACAGATGCTGAGAATGGGTGCAGCCATCACAGTCCGAATGTCCTTTCAGGGCCATCTGACCTGGCTGGGATCCAAGTATCCGAGGGCAGGATTGTATGTCAGACCCGTGAAGCCAAGATTACAGCCACTGAATGGCAGTTTTCCATCCCACGGAAACCGGCCTTGGTAGGGGCTTCCTCGGGGACCACCGACCTCAAGCCACCACCCGTCAACTACTTCAACTAACCTACATCATGGCAGACGCCTCCCTAGGCAGACCAGCCCTGCCCAAGTCCTGCTTCATGGCAAACCCTCCAGACAAACCCTCCAGAGGTCCTTGGCCTCTTCCGGGAGGCTGTGCTCGGAAGGTGCCCTCATTTACTTCTGTGGCTCTGAGACATTTAACTAGAGCCCAACACATTTCTTCCTGTTCACATAGTATTGAGTTAAAAGATTTTTATGAGTGAACTTTCACTGGGAAAAATACCATTTCAGGAGCCCCAGTGACCACAATGAAAATGTTTTTACCTTCCCTTACGTGACATCGGCAACGCCAGGTCCAGGAAACGTTCTGGATCTCAGATAATGGCAAATCCACTCATAGTAAGTCTTGGTCTTGTTTCACAAGCTATCAAATGCTGCCCAGAAGCAGGAAAAACCCCACAACGTGGCAGGGAGGGGCGACCAGCGTGAGTTCTAAGGCCAGACCACCCGGGTCTGCCGACAGCGTGGTGAGGGGCAAACAGTGCAGGGTCTAAGGCCAGACCGCCCGAGTCCTGCTGACAGTGTGGCTTCAGGAGTTTCCTAAACCCTCTGCTCTCCAAGTTTCATGTCAGAAAAATGCAGTGATAACCGTGTCCACCTCGTTTAAATATGTATATATATATACACACACATATATATATACTCCAAACCTACAGCCCTATAAAGGTCATTAATCCTAGTTATCCTCAAGGCATTGAGCGATCAATAATGAGCCATCCCCCTGGCTGCTGACCTGCCACAGCCCCACCCTCCGGAAACCCCGCATCCACACCAGCCACACAGGATGAGGCCAGGGAAGGAGCAGGACTATGTCTTGGGAACTTAAACTCTGGAAGCTGAGTTAAATCAGTGCCGCTCAAATCTTGTCACCAACTATCTTGTTAAATTGGGAGATTCCATCTCTGGGGATCTTGAAGGAACCTGAGGTTCTACATTGAGTGAGATGAGCACTCGTGCTGCAATGAGACGGCAGGGAAAGCAACCGAATCTGGGGTCGCAGCTGCCTGAGGCTTGGGTCCCACCGGGAAAGTGGCACCAGGGCCCTCAGGACAGTGGCGGAGGTCCCAGGAGGCAAGTCCCGGTGCAGAGACTCATGGACCCAAAGATTGCTCCAGGGCCAGGAGGGGCTGCTGCGCTGACAGCCACGAGGCAGGCAGCCTTCGAGCTCCTCCAGCTGCCATCCTGCAGGCAGGGAGGACAGTGCCCAGACCACCCTGGGGCTCCCCCCAGCCTGCCAGGCTGGTACTCTTACTCCAGCCACTGACAAGAGTCCCCATGTTGCAAGCTAGGTTGAAACAGTGCCTCAGGCCTCGGGGCACATGCACCCCCCTGCAGGGCCGGGATGGCTATTCCCACACATCCCCAACTCACAGCAAAACTTAAAAATGAAAGTTGGAAGATACAGCCAGGAAACCAATGCTCAAGAAGCAACTCCAGGGTGACTCTTCCTAAAGCTATTGCTATTGAACATCTTTAAAAACATTTCCAGGGTGACTTCCTAGAGCAATTGCTGTTGAAAATCTTTAAAATTCTTCATTTCAAAATTAGCTTTTATTACACTGTCTTCCCTATTCTACCAAGACTCTAGAAAACAAAACCATTACAATTTCCAATTCTATCTTATAGCAAGTTAGAAATACACGTTTCCTCAAAGGATTCTACATGTTTCCTTGGCAATATCCTTTCCACGCCCCATACTACTGCCCACAACAGAGAAGGCTTTTCCAACTCAACCCAACCCAACCCAACCCAACCCAACCCACCCCACCCCACCCCACCCCAACCCAACCCAAGGGCCCTGAGACAGGCCCCTAACGAATTGTCTACAAACTCTTGAAACAGGCTTGCCCTGACAAATCATCTGCAAACTCCATCTTCCATTAAAAACAGTACCGAAAATGAGCATATTACCACTTTTTAAAAATTACTGTAAAGTGGACAGTGTTCAGTTCTGTGAATTTCGGCACAATATTCCCATAATCATCATCACACAAGCAGAACAGTCCAACAGCCCCAAACCCACTCACGGGGCCTCATAAGCATACCCTCCCATTCTCAGCAACCACCCTTTCCGTGTCCTCCCATGACTCGGGTCTATCTTTTGCGAGCGTTGTGGCAAAACACTCGCAAAATCACAATTTCCTGGGCATCGTGCTTGGAGGTGCACCCAGGGTGTCCTGTGATCAACAGCCAGGCCTCGGGGCTGCTGGGTATTTATTATTCCACATATGGCTGTGGCACATTGTAACCTGTTTTGGACAACCATAGACAGCGCTATTAACATCTGGGCACAGTTTTTCTTAAACATCAGATTCTGTTTCTCTAGGGTAAATACCCAGGATTGGGGTCACTGGGACCCACGTTTGTGTGAGTTCAGTTTTGTAAGAAACCGCCAAGCTGTCTGCACCGTGCTGAACCCCAGCATCGCACAGGAGTCCCGACTGCCGGTCCTCACCAGCACCTGGGGCTGTTGGAAGACCTTAGTCAGGCGGCTCCAGCAGGGGTGTGAACAAATTCACTGCGGCTTCGGTGCACATCTCGGTGCAACCAGTCATGCTGAAGGTCATTTCAGATGCTTTCGGGCCATGCTGAACCCCAGCATCGCACAGGAGTCCCGACTGCCGGTCCTCACCAGCACCTGGGGCTGTCGGAAGACCTTAGTCAGGCGGCTCCAGCAGGGGTGTGAACAAATTCACTGCGGCTTCGGTGCACATCTCGGTGCAACCAGTCATGCTGAAGGTCATTTCAGATGCTTTCGGGCCATCCTCCCGTCCTTCTCAGCGAAGCATCTGTTCAGGTCTCTTCCGCTTTTAAGTCAGGTGGTTTGTTCTCTGTCATGAGCCGTGGGAGTCCTGTGCATTCTGGATACGAGTCCTTTGCCGGCTGCATGGTTCGTAGACATCTTCTCCCCATCTACCGAAAATGTGTCTCTTCAATTCCCTAGGGGTATCTTTTATATTAGAAGTTTAATTTTGATGAGTCTTACCTACTTGTTTTCTTCCTTGATTATGGATCATGGTATGGCTAAGAGCTCTCACCCTAGGTCTCCACAATTTCCCTTTCTTTTGTAGTTTGGTATTTTACATTCAGGCCTATGGTCCACCTTAATTTTCATACAGGAATTTCTCCCTGTTTTCACTCTTTTGCATACAGCTGTCCCATAATTCCAGCACCATTTGTTGAAAAGACTCAAATTCCACTGAACTGCTTTTGTGTCTTTGGATCTGTTCTGGACTCCACTCTGTCAGCTGACCCGTGTGTCCATCCTGAGCATAATTTATGACTTTAGTGGCTGTCTCTGTGAAAAAAAGTAACTCTGTCTGGAAGCAAAAACTACATTAGAAGTGCTCTAAATAAGATTCTTCCTGTTGTCAGGAGAGCAAAGCCACTGCCCTAAGCAGAGGTGAGGCCTCAACAGCTCCCAGGCACAACCTTAACACACAATGGGGAAGGGAATTCATTTCAAGGGCCACAACGTGAGACCAGCATAGCCATGAAAACTGCAATAATTTCACAACAGAATGAAATTCATAAAGAATTGCTGAGAAGCGTGTGATAAGTTACATAAATCACTGTTCCTTAAATTCTGACGGTTGACTAGAACAGAAATAGCTTCACGGTACAGTTCAAACAGAAAAAGGTAGGTAGGGGTGGTTTCCACACCACACAGGGCCTGCAGGAAAGGGACACTCTTCCTCTAAATGGGAGATCCCGGGAGTGATGTGATAAACCATGGTGAGAGGCAAGGAATTGTGCAAGCCGGACTCGCGGCCTTGGCCCCACCACGGAACCTGTGTCCATGAACGACGAGGCTCAAATGTCAGGCTGGGGCAACCGAGGCAGTTATCAGGGGACAAGAAAACGAGCGCACGGTGGAGGCAAAGGTCTGATATCGCGCGGCAACTTCGAGTCCAGTGGGACAAACTGACTCAAAATACAGGTTTCAAACATCACCACAGAGAGCTATTCCTCGGCTCTGGAAAGGCTAAGTGACTAATGCCCACACTGAGCATCTGCTCCCAGAGACGACCCTGGTGACCTAAGGCCCAGCTGCTCCGAACCCGCCCCGAACCTCAGTGAGGAACTTTGTTGGTATCTTAGAGCACATTGACATGTTCCCTTAAAATCTGGTATTTCATCAACAATGCAGGCGCCAGCTTGGACTCATACACATTTCGATTAAACAAGATAATTTACACCCTGACCGTGCCAGGTAAGAGGTTTACTACAATCTTTAAACAGAGCCAGAGGCTACAGTCTGCTCCTACACAACACCATGTCTCTACAAGTTCGATGAGTTTTTACTTTCCATGTCTTCACTTGCCTAGTGCTAGAAAGCAGATTAAAAACAGAAGGAACCCAGAAACACTATTGAATGAGACTCAAATATCTTGCAGTCATCATCGAGATGAGATGTTTATTAAACAGAAATGTTCTCCCCTGTAGAAAGCAGCACATATCAACACGCACCGATAACTGTCGCCAGCATTCCAGATCATCTTCCCTTCCATGGCCACAGTGCAGGGCAATGGACCACGCACACCTGCAGACCCACGGAAAGCGGGGTGACACGGCCGATTCTTGTAGCGAGCAGGCCAGGGTGCACTCAAAGAGCATCTCTTTCCAGAGGTCTGCCATGGAAAGTTACACATTTATTCCACGAGTTAATGGCACTGCACCGAACATTTCTGTAAGAGTCTCTAAGCAAGCTTTTCCTTCTGCCTACAATGGCCCGACACAAACTGAAAAAGCTCTTGGAACTGCCAAAGACTTCAGTATCCCCTTAACTATTGTCATGCACATCCATGTGAAGAGACCACCAAACAGGCTTTGTGAGCGCAACATGGCTGTTCATTTCACCAGGGTGCAGGCGGGCTGAGTCCAAAGAGTCAGCGAAGGGAGCTAAGTGTGGGGCCGTTTTATAGGATTTGGTTAGGTAAAGGAATATTAGTCAAAGGGGGCTTGTTCTCTGGCGGGCAGGAGTGGGGGTCACAAGGTGCTCAGTGGGGGAGCTTTTTGAGCCAGGATGATCCTGGAAAAGGAATTTCACACACACAAAAAATCATCGCTTAAGGCAAGGACTGGCCATTTTGACTTATTTCTGGTAGAATGTTATCAGTTAAGTCCAGGCAGGGCATTTGCACTTTTGTGATTCTTCAGTTACTTCAGGCCATCTGGGCGTATATACGTGCAAGTCACAGGGGACGCGATGGCTTGGCTTGGGCTCAGACGCCTGACAACTATAGTCTTTACTTTTAAGGTGTGGGGTAAGATCATATAATCCCCAACTAGGCTCCTGATGCTGTGTGTGGCATCCAGCAACAGCACGTTCCATTCCTGGATTACATTTGACTCAAGAGTCCACAGTGAGAACGATTTCTGGTGAATGAAACAGCAGGCAGGAGGGTGATTCCGCTGGGCAGCTCTTCACACACAGCCCAGGAGCTGAGGGGAGAGGAACAGGCCCACGCGCGTCCACCGTGCTCACGCCCCCTTCGACTACCCCCCACTCCTAGAGGCCCGGACCCAAGGGAAATCTGACCTGAAAATGGGCAAACCCTCACTTTGGCAGAGAGACAGGGACTCGGGGCCACAACTTGACCTCAGAGCAACACAAGTGCAGACACAGCACCCCAGGACACCCTCCCCACCCAAATTCAAGGAGGAAATCCAACGCCCCGCCCCCTTGCGGAAACCCCCGGCTGCTGGAGCAGACGCCTGCCAGCGTGTGCAGCCTCTCCCGTCCCACGTTCCTGGCTCAACACCTGTGCCTCAGCCCTGGCACTGCTCGCCACACCCACAGGTGTGCCAGGAGGGGCAGGTCCTAAGGTCTCCACTGCACCAAAGTCTGCAAGGCAAAGGGGCCGCTCCCTCCAGCAGGAGTCCAGAAGCACACACTGCACCAGCGTCAAGACGTGAGAATTCTCCCCTCGGTTTCCGAGTCTCCAGTCTGTTGCCCGCCACGGTTTTCTGCCAACGGCGAGGCCCAAGCTGGGCGGCACATTTGGTTCTCACCATTTCCCTTGTCAAATCAATACTGCAAACATATCCAATTCATCCTGTCACTAAAAATGAAATAATCCGCCATCTCCATCACAGATGATGCAATCAGGTTTTCATTACCGGGTTTTTGTTTTGTTTAGTTTTTTGGTTTTTTTCTATTTTGAGATGGAGTTTCTGCTCTGTCGCCCAGGGTGGAGTGCAGTGGTGCGATCTTGGCTCCCTGCAACCTCTGCCTCCCGGGTACAAGTGATTCTCCTGCCTCAGCCTCCCAAGTAGCTGGGATTACAGGTGCCTGCCACCATGCCCGGCTAATTTTCATCTTTTCAGTACAGACGGGGTTTCACCATGTTCACCAGTCTGGTCTCGAACTCCTATCCTCAGGGGAACCACCTGCCTCCTTCTCTCAAAGTGCTGGAATTACAGGCATAAGCCACCACTCCCGACCATTACTGGTGTAATTTCTAAGCCACTCTCTCACACCCACTCCCTTTTTTTTTTTTTTTTTTTTTTTAAGAACCAGCTTTATGCCTATATTTTTTCCAAGAGAACCAGTTACCCCATTTCAAGTACAAATAAGACACGGTGTTTAAAAACCAAAAATGCCCATTTGCACAGAAGTCTCCAAATACCCAGTCGATTTAAGCCTTGAGAATAAGATCAAGCTGTTGGCTGAATACAACTTCCCTTTCCATCTGCCTGTGAGTTAGACACAAGGATGAAGCCACGAGCTAGGGACATAAAGGCAGGAACCAAGGTAGCGGAGACTCCAAATAAAAGCTGGAAGACCAACACAAATGCACCACACCCTGCACACCCTCCTCTCCTTCCTTTTCAGAATTTCCAGAGGATGAAACAGGGACCTTCTCAGACGTCCCACGATGCAGGCGGCCAGAGGGGAAGGCGGCGGCAGCCTGAATGAGGCGACCGGGAAATCACATTCCACAAACAGAAATTCTCCATGTGCTTTACATCCTCTGTCTCTGAAGAACTATGCCAGGCTAACAGTCGCTAGAAAACCGCATTCAAGTGTCATTTCCCATTTCAAGCAAAGAAAACAGTGGTGGGGCATGAGGGAAAAACATAGCCATGTGTTCTGGGCTATTAAATAAGGTTTTTTCTGTTATAAACGTATAATTTTACATTCTCAGATTTCTGTATAATTGATATGCTTCCTAATTAGCAGACATAGTAATAAAAAGTGAATTCCAAGTGTAAGATCGGAGGAACCGTTCACATGGCTTCAGGTTCTGCTACTGTGTTTCAACTTAAGAAAATGGTTCTGTGTGTTGGTAACAAGGCCTGAGAGTCTGTGTGAGAGTCTGTGTGGCTGTAATCAGGGTTCGTGTTGGCTCCCTAGCAGAGGATGTTACACTGTTACATTATCTTCTACAAAAAATCCTGAAAAAATGAAGGCTGAATAGACATACACACCCACCCAAAATAATCCAAATGTCCACCGATATGAAAAACAGATGAATTACGGCTTCCATCATGGAATATTCTTCAGCAGTGAAAACAAACTATAGCCACAGGTGCCAACTAGGATAAAGACAACCTTTTAAACACGCTTAAAGTGAACTGACTAGGCCGAATTCCTTGATTACAGGCATCTACTCCAAAAGGGTACTGTTATTAATCCTGTGATGTAGAATGATAGTTAGCAACCCTGTTTCGGGGCACATCTAGAAAAAAGCAAAATAATGACTACACAATTTTAAATTCTTTGTAAATTATAACTATTACTACGAAAATTCTAAAAATGTGAAAATCTTCCCAACTGTTATTGGACACGCTTCAAAATAAATACCCTGGCATTGCTTGCCACACCCACAGTTGTGCCAAAATAAATGAAAATATAGCCCAAGGTAGTAGAACTGAAACCTGAAGATGTACGAGCCGTCCCTGTCTCGCTATCTATACATCGGGTAGAAATTTAAGAGCAGGTAGTGACACTGCAATGCAAGGCTCAAACCAACTGGGTATTTGGAAACTTCTATGCAAAGTGGCATTTTCGGTTTTTAAACACGGTGTTATTTGTACTTCAAACAGGTAACTGTTTGGTTCCCTTGGAAAAAATATAGCCATAAACCTGGTTTTTTTAAAAAAAATACGGGAGTGGGTATGAGAGAGAGTAGCTTAGAAATTTTAAAAGTATCAGCAGGGAGCAGTGGCTCATGCCTGTCATCCCAGCACTTTGAGAGGTAGGCCCAAGGGGCCTTTGAGGACACCGGTCTCCTCTGCTGCCTGCCTGCTGGACTGACCCCCCAGGACATTCACTGGGTTTCCACCCCTGTCTCATTCAACATCCCAAGGGTGGTCTTCATCCTCGTCTGGGGCTCAGCTCTGCCCCAATTTCCTAAATCTCTGCCTTCAGAGCCTGAAAACACCCACGCCCAGGGTCACCCTAAGTCCAAGTTTACCCCAGAGAGTCCCAATTTTATGTTTTCCAGGCATCGCCTTAGTGATAATTTATCCTGTAAATTCCCACTGCCTTCACAACTCACCCCTGCTGTCTCCCAGCAGAACCCACTCAGATGCACATGCCCCAGACCCACACCCAGGTCTGTACATGCTGCCCTGCTCTACCCATGTGGGGACCACCTCTCTTTCTTGAGGAATCAGCTGGCGATCATCTCCTTGTGGAGGGCTGCCCTGACTTTCAACTCTCTCCAGCAAAGGCAGAAGCCATCCTCGGTACTTCCCCAAAACTCAGGCCAAGTATGAAGATGGCGCAGATGCTAGCTGTGCCTGGGATGCCATGGGCAGGGTCCCCAGATGCTCTGCACATGGCCCGGGGCACCGCCTGAACACAGCAAGTGCTGAAGAAACAAAACTGACGTGCGCTGACCTCTGATAGGGCCTCCTTCACCATCCACATCTGTCTCCCCTCTGGACAGTAAAATCCACAAGACACAGAGGGCTTGTCTCGCTCAGCTTCAAACTCCCAGGGTCACCCTGGTAGGTAAAGGGGACTCAAATGTCTTCTGAAGGAAGCGACTGGTTAGCTGCCAAGTTAAAGGGCCTCTGAAATTCAGAGCTCTGCATAGCAGTCCAGCACACTTTATTATGAATGACTCCAACCACAGCAGAAGTGGCCGTGGAACCAGTGCTAACCAATTCAGGGTTTGTTCACTGTTTCTCAGTTCATTATCACAACGCATTCTCACAGAGCAGCTGCGCACAGATCCTCAGACATCTACACAGAGTGGGACGATGGCGCCAAGTCACGTCAACGTCCTGTTGCAGACTGGGAGACAGCAGTCAGACACGGACCCAGGTAGAGCACAGACCTCGCGTTAAATCGGCTCCGTGTAAACAGCACTCCCTGCCAGGCCCTTTCCTATCTGCACAGCTTCTACAAATTCAACTCTCGCACCTGACACCTAAGAATACTGCACACCCCCATGTGAATCCCCTACTCACCTCCCAAAATGACCCGGCATGGCCGAGTACAAAAAATTTCAACATAAGGGAACTGGAGGGCATGTGGGGCTTTCTCGAGTCCCTGCTGCCTCCTGATGGGAGGGCCCAATGCTTCACACCCCTAGTGAAGGGCGGGTCTCTTCGGCCCCCAGGCTTTGACCTGGAGCTTAAATCAGCATTAACTAATTTCACCTTCCAGGACCAACTTCAAAGGCCTGCAAAGCCAGAGAAGGGAGAGGAGATGGAACACGCCCTCACCTCAGATCTGCTGCAAGCACACACTTCTCAGATGCGTCCCAAGGTGCACAGCGTGTCCGATGCCTGTTTCACATCCACCGACCTGCAGGTCTTCTATGTGGCATCAGCCTCCTGGGCACTGGGAACAAGAGGTATAATGGCAAGTCCCTTCTGCAGCAAAGCTGAGGCAAAGGGACCCAACACATTGGAACTGACCTTTTTCTGACAGTATCAAAACAGAAGGAAAATACTGTACAGTCAACTCCCCCTCACGCAGGTTTATTTACCTGTGACTCAGAGGCCATGACAGAGAACTTCAGGTTCTTACCGATTCCTATTTTCCCCATCCAGGAAGCCTTTGTTTTTAATATCGTACGAACTTGCCATTTTGTAGGCCAAAAACAGCAAATATTGGCAGTTTCCTACAGTTCAACTGAATAAAATATGATCATGGCCTTTTGTGAAACCATGAAGAAAAGGTGGATATCTCAATATGTGTTTGTGTTTCCAGACTGGCTTTGTTCCTGAAGCGGTAACTCTGTTCACTCAGGATATTAGACACTGAAGAATAAACATCAATATCCCACCAAGAAAACCAAAGGAATGAAATAATTTTGCATCCACCTTGGAACCTTTTTAGGACAAGGCAGGACACAAACTTCTAAAAAGCTGCAATTGTCCCTCTGTATACACAGGGACATGGATTCCAGAACACGCCCCGAGTTTACCCAAATCTACGTATCCACAGGACCCCACGGCCACCCTATGGAACCACATGTAGGAAACGTCGGCCCTCCACAAAGCCAGGTTTTTTCAGTAAGGGTTTGGTTGGAAAAAAAATTAACATAAGTGATCCTTCGAAGCTCAAAACCCATGTTGTTCAGGGTCAGCTGCATTTATTACTTGTGTCATATCTGAGGCCTGAAAGCCATCTTTCTCGATACCTTAATGTGACGGTTAACAAACTAACTGTTCCGATTAGAAAGAGGAAAAAGCTTATTTTTAAGCTGACAATGAGAGTGGATGCGGCTACGGTGAACGGAGAACAGACCTAAGCAAGCACCAAGGCTGGGGTGACTGCCTGTGCTCAGACCCACCAGGGCCTGTTCTTCCATCTCCCTCTGCTGAAAGGGATAACCTCCTTCTCCCCCACGACTAAAGGGCCTTTTTAAAATATTCACACGAGAAGTGCTATGAAAAGCTGAAAGGTCACAGATAACATTTTTAAAAATAAACATTAACGTAAGCATTTAATTTTCGTATAAGGAGTAAGGAAAGGATCCAGTTTCAGCTTTCTACTTATGGCTAGCCAATTTTCCCAGCACCATTTATTAAATAGGGAATCCTTTCCCCATTTCTTGTTTCTCTCAGGTTTGTCAAAGATCAGATGGCTGTAGATGTGTGGTATTATTTCTGAGGACTCTGTTCTGTTCCATTGGTCTATATCTCTGTTTTGGTACCAGTACCATGCTGTTTTGGTTACTGTAGCCTTGTAGTAGAGTTTGAAGTCAGGTAGCGTGATGCCTCCAGCTTTGTTCTTTTGACTTAGGATTGTCTTGGAGATGCGGGCTCTTTTTTGGTTCCATATGAACTTTAAAGCAGTTTTTTCATACGAAAATTAATTCAAGATGGATTAGAGACTTAAATGTTAGACCTAGTACCATAAAAATCCTAGAGGAAAACCTAGGTAGTACCATTCAGGACATAGGCATGGGCAAAGATTTCATGTCTAAAACACCAAAAGCAACGGCAGCAAAAGCCAAAATTGACAAATGGGATCTCATTAAACTAAAGAGCTTCTGCACAGCAAAAGAAACTACCATCAGAGTGAACAGGCAACCTACAGAATGGGAGAAAATTTTTGCAATCTACTCATCTGACAAAGGGCTAATATCCAGAACCTACAAAGAACTCAAATTTACAAGAAAAAAACAAACAACCCCATCAAAAAGTGGGCAAAGGATATGAACAGACATTTCTCAAAAGAAGACATTCATACAGCCAACAGACACATGAAAAAATGCTCATCATCACTGGCCATCAGAGAAATGCAAATCAAAACCACAATGAGATACCATCTCACACCAGTTAGAATGGCGATCATTAAAAAGTCAGGAAACAACAGGTGCTGGAGAGGATGTGGAGAAATAGGAACACTTTTATACTGTTGGTGGGATTGTAAACCAGTTCAACCATTATGGAAAACAGTATGGCGATTCCTCAAGGATCTAGAACTAGAAGTACCATATGACCCAGCCATCCCATTACTGGGTATATACCCAAAGGATTATAAATTATGCTGCTATAAAGACACATGCACACGTATGTTTATTGCGGCACTATTCACAATAGCAAAGACTTGGAATCAACCCAAATGTCCATCAGTGACAGACTGGATTAAGAAAATGTGGCACATATGCACCATGGAATACTATGCAGCCATCAAAAAGGATGAGTTTGTGTCCTTTGTAGGGACATGGATGCAGCTGGAAACCATCCTTCTTAGCAAACTATCACAAGAAGAGAAAACCAAACACCGCATGTTCTCACTCATAGGTGGGAACAGAACAATGAGATCACTTGGACTCGGGAAGGGGAACATCACACACCGGGGCCTATCATGGGGAGGGGGGAGGGGGGAGGGATTGCATTGGGAGTTATACCCGATGTAAATGACGAGTTGATGGGTGCTGACGAGTTGATGGGTGCAGCACACCAACAAGGCACAAGTATACATATGTAACAAACCTGCACGTTATGCACATGTACCCTAGAACTTAAAGTATAATAATAAATTAAAAAAAAAAAAAACAAAAAAAAACGTAAGCATTTAACAAGCCCATTACGATTTAAAAGAAAAAAAAAAAACGGTATTAAGTTCCTGGGTGCAGGGGCTCATGGCCGTAATCCAAGCACTTTGGGTGGCCGAGGTGGGTGCATCACCTGAGGTCAAGAGTTTAAGACCAGCCTGGCCAACATGGTGAAACCCCTTCTCTAACGAAAATACGAAAATTAGCCAGGCATGGTGGCGGAAGCCTGTAGCCCCAGTTACTTGGGAGGCTGAGGGAGGAGAATCACTTGAACCCGGGAGGGAGAGTTTGCAATGAGCCAAGATCGTGCCATTGCACGTCAGCCTGGGCGTTGAGTGTGAAACTCCATCCCAAAAAGAAAAAAAAATATAAAGTTTTCCTTCCAATGAACCTATCATTCAGCCACCGAGGTATCCTATAGCTACTTATTCAGCCATGAGATACACCACAGGCGATATAGGCGAACAGGACACAGTTCTTCCCTGAAAGAAGGCTGCACCCTCAACAGAAGGGAGGCACATACTCCGAATGGAATCGGCATAGGAAACAGATGCTGCTGCAGGTTGAACTGGCTGCACAGAGCACCCACTCAGGTGTCTGAGAAACAAGGAGCCGCTGGTGCCATCACCTTCCATACCTGAGCTGGGACAGTGGGGAGCCTCTCATCACCAGGGACAAAGAGCCCCAGAACCACACAACGAGCTTACAAACTCACCAAGGCGATGACTGAGCAATGTGTGTGGAGTGATGCGAACACGCAGATGTCAGGGCCACGCGCGGCATTGGTTTTGTGCATCAACCTGAGCATGCCCGGGGTGCCCAGATGGCTGGTTCTGCATTATTCCTGTGTGAGATGCATGTTTGCCTCTGGACTGAGTGGAGACCCATCCTCGCCGGTGTGGGGGGCACCACCCTATCCCCCCAGGGCCCGAGTAAAACAGCAAGGCGGGGAAAACTGGGTTCACTCCACCTCTCTGGCTGATGGGCCAGTGACATCTGTCTTCTGCAGCCCGTGCTCCTGGGTCTCAGCTCCTCAGACCCTGGTCGGATCTGCAACCTCCGCTTCTCAAGTCTTCAAGCCACACCCTCTCAGGACTATAGCTTGCAGGCTGTGGGTCCTGGGGCTTCTTGGACTCTGTAGCCCCTGCAGCAGGCCTCGCCCTGGAGACACACGCACACCCGGCTGGCTGTCTCTCTGGAAGCCCTGACTAAAAGTCGCCCCTAAAAGTGGTCTTCAGGGTTTCTTTCTAGCCCTAAGATCCCAGCGCCCCTCCTACAATTCTAGGCGGAAAGGTGAACGGAGACCAATGGACAGAGGTGTGTGCGAGGACACGCCAGGCAGCAGCACTGGGCAGGAGGGCACTAACGCTCACTAAGCAAAGAATCAATGCTGCTTGCCACAAAAATGAGAGCAGTAAAGATTTCTTCAAACAGAAATGAGTTTGTTTCATGATTTGCTCTTAATACATAAGAAAGCATAAAAGTAGGCCTATTAACAATTACGTAAGTCTTTACAGGCCCTTGAACTACTTCTGTCCCTTTGTGTTTTTATAGAAAATAAGCCTGAGGTTAAAGAGAATAACGTCACTGGCCACAGCTGGGGCCACGCGAGGACACAGCTTATACCCCTGAGGTCCCTGGGTGCCCCATATCCTTCCCTTGCTATTTATGGAAATATGGGAGAAACCAGGAGGTCTGAGCGTGGACATGGCCGTGCTCCCAGGGGCCGAGGAAAGCACCCATCTGTCCAGTCTTCCCTCCACCCCGCGGTTTCCTCTTACTCAGACTCTTGGGCTGACGTGGCTCATGCACTCAGCAGCGCCATCATTAAACGTTTAGCTTTGCATCACGAGGGCCTCCTCTGGCCTCCTCTGACCACTCCTGAACCTCCAGTCAGCACTAGTCTGCAGGACACGCGTGGACAAAGTTGATGGATCACGGCCCCCAACGAGGAAGGTGCCAGGCAAGGAGTCGGAGAGCCGGGGATGGAGCAGCCCTCACCCAGGGAGGCGAAGGCCAACAGCGGCCACCACCGAGGGCCTCCCTTCCCACCCTGAGGGCAGCTCACCCAGGGAAGCGAAGGCCGACACCGGCCACCACTGATGGCCTCGAGGGCTCTCCCCACCCAGAAGGCAGCTTCGATCACATTTCCCATAGCACCAAGAGACCTCTGTATTGAGCACAAACCTTTCCAACCTTCGAATCAATAAGGAATCACAACACAGACATTCCCTCAATCCAAATGGCCAGCCCACAAAACAGACACGCAATTATACACATTTCTTGTGGGAAAATCAGTCAGTCCCTGGGGCCTCGCGCCAGGGGTGGGGGAACATCATGGGGAGACGCCCCAGCCCCAGCCTGGTTCCTCCCTCTACAGCTCCTTTTCCCTCCTCTTCCCACCACCCCTTCCCACCCCCTCCTAGCCTCAGAGGCTCCTTCCTCAAATTCTTTCCCCTTGATGAAGTCATTCATGCCCAAAATACAAGGCAAAGTCATGGGGGCTCAAGAGAAAATCCATACCGTGGCTCGCGTTTTAGATTCTCTTAAGTTTGAGAATAACCAAGCAAGAATCTTTGGCATGTGAATGTGGTCTGAAGGCATCTGAGCACAATGCCCGGCGCTGGCCCGGAGTGGATCATGGGTGTCTCGGACATCTTCGCAACTCTACACCAATTATTTTGAAACACACCAGCAGAATAGAACCATGTGAATAGCTGCTTCTTAGTTAAAAGTAGGAAGAGACTCCAAAAGCTGCCCTCAAGGAACATCCTTCCCACCAGGAGTTTTCTGCATCGGGCCCTTCAGGCACAGGCAAGGCCCCCGGGCCCAACTCCCTCATCCCTGCGTCACAAAGCAGCAAAGACGGTGGGGAATAAAGCAAATGAAGGAGTCAGTCCCGCCCAAAACGGGCTCCAGAAGCCACAGCCACTCTCCCAGTGTGGGAGCCAAGTTCAGAGACCTGGAAACACCAGCGTTCCCAGGGAGGAGGGCAGAACAACAATGCCATTTCCCTCTAGTTTAGGGAGACACCACCCCACGTCCTCTAGCCTTGATAGAAGAGAGACTTCACATAAATGATTTCAATGACTCCACCACACACAGAAAGTGTGCTAGGGGCTAACACACCCATATAAATGCCTGGCAAAAACACACTAAATGAACACACAGATAAGCAAGGTTCTCCTGTTATCCACCAAATATTCAGAAACAAATCCAGTAAGCAATCTCTTTGCAATCAAAAGACCAATTCAGAGGTGCAGATTAAAAATAAACATACAACTGAACCCTTAATACACCAAGAACCAATTTCCACGGAAGTGTTATCACATCACCACCTCCCAGCTGAAGGAAGCAGCACTGGCCACTGACCAGCTGTTCACTCATGGGTCAGTGAACGAAAGGCAGTGCTGTCCAGGACAACGATGAGATGTTAACCTGAAAAGGGCAAAATTGCAGAGGCTGGAGGGACCTCCCAGGTAACCTGGCCCCCTCAGTGGACAGAGGACCCCCGTGGGGCCACAGAGCCCAGAGCTCCAGTGTGTTCGGGGAAAGCACTCAACTGCAAACCTGATGATGTCCGAATGCCTTCTGCCCTTCTGCGTCTCTGCCCCACTAACAGGGAATCCGTGAATGCTAAGGAAATGTAACTCATTTTACAATATATGTAGATTTTTAGCAAATTAAAGATAAACAGTGACAAACTTTGAGAATTAACCAAAATATAGTTCAGTGAATGCCCAAACTCATAGCTAGTCTCCAAGAGGTGATAAGCTGTGTGTGGTGGTTAACGCCTGTAAATCCCAGCAGTTGGGGAGGCTGAGGCAGGAGAATCACTTGAGCCTAGAAGGTTGGGGTTGCAGAGAGCTGTCATTGTACTACTGCACCCAGCCTGAGAAAGAGAGTGAGACTGTCAAAAACAAACAAACAAAAACAAATTAAAGGAGTTCAAATGAACTCGCCCATACCCTTTAAATTTTCATTTGGGTACATGGGGTGATCTAGTTCCTTTTTCCCTTGCAATACATGAATAATCTAATAATTAAATATAATCTAACAATTATATGGGAAAATTTAATTATTTTCCCATTTCATTATTCCCTATCTCAGGGAAAAAGTTAAAAGTATTCCCTATTTCAGGGAAAAAGCTAAAAATCATTTTAAACCTTCCTTCCACAAAACAGTATACTCAGTCATCTCTATCTGCTTTATCATGTGGAATTCAGCTTCACATGCTTACAATGCAGTTTTTGTTAAACAGCGTTTCTGTAGACAGGCAAGAGAAAGAAACACTTGGTCTATGTAGAAGCAGCAGAAGACACGTTTTAACAGAAAAGGGAGAAGATACCACCGTGTGAATCTGGAAATTCTGTCCTCATCTTGTCCACACACACAGAAAACACCCAAGCACGTGCCTAGTGTCCAACAAGAGCACAGAAAGGACAGGGATCCCTCCAGTTGTTTAATGACCAGCCCCACTTGTCACCGCCACATAACAAAATCCGCACGGCAACTTCAGCACGTTTCATTCACGATTCCACGGAAATCAGGCTGAAGAACATACAGATGTTTTGCCCACATTTAAAAATCCAAGTGTGGGACTCATAGAAATAAAACACATTATGGGTTCACTTCACTTTTCCAAATTTTTACTTGGAGAAATCTATAAAGTTCTTGTCAGTTACATCCTTAAGGTTTTCAATAATTTTTCAATGCAAAGATCGGGCAAGACTTGTAAAGAGGTACACACATACGGCCCAGCGCGGTGGCTCACACCTATGATCCCAGCACTTTGGGAGGCCGAAGTGGACAGATCAAGAGATCAGGAAACCGAGACCATCCTGGCTAACACGGTGAAACCCCGTCTCTACTAAAAATACAAACAATTAGCCAGGCGTGGTGGCGGGTGCCTGTAGTCCCAGCTACTTGGGAGGCTGAGGCTGGAGAATTGCATGAACCCGGGAGGCAGAGCTTGCAGTGAGCTGAGATTGCACCACCGCACTCCAGCCTGGGTGACAGAGGGAAACTGTCTCAAAAAAAACAAAGGAGGTACACACATTCATGCCACATTCTTCTCTCAAAGAGACAGGCCCTTTCTTAAGATTCCAGAAGTAAATGTGGTTGTCACCCTGCTTTTGAGAGGATGGGCTGTGTTTTTTTTTTCTTTTTTTTTTTTGAGACAGAGTCTCACTCTGTCGCCCAGGCTGGAGTGCAGTGGCCGGATCTCAGCTCACTGCAAGCTCCGCCTCCCGGGCTTACGCCATTCTCCTGCCTCAGCCTCCCGAGTAGCTGGGACTACAGGCGCCCGCCACCTCGCCCGGCTAAACAGACTTTCCTCCATGCACCAAGGATGCACCATGGGGGCAGTGCTGCCCCCGCCTCCCCAGTCTCTGCTCAGGGTGGGGCAAGGGGAGCTCCGTTGTCTCCCGTATACACCGTCAACAGGCCAGGTGCTCAGAAGGAGGCTTCCAGGACTCGCTGTAGGCATTCGTCAGCAGGGCAGGCAGTGCCTCGTGCTGGTGGGCATCCAGCAGTAAGGGAGTCTTGCACTTCACTCCCTGGGCCCAGCCCCTGAAAGAGGGGAAAGAGACACCTGTATCGTAACTCATGTGTATTTATAGACACACAGAGACTCTGCAGTGCAAGGTGCAGAACTAGAAGGAATCATGGAAATAAGAGGGAAGACATTTGGTGACGACTGGCAGAGCCACCTCAAGCCTCAGCACTTCCTGCCGGAGCCCTCACTGACCAGACTCCTCCAGGGTCACTGCCACTGCCTTGCCCAGCTCATGACAGGGCAGACAGTGACAGAGCCTCAGAACAACCTCCCACTCTTTCCTCACCAGCCCAGGGTACGAGCTGTTCATGAGTGTCCCAAAGCCTGAATGCGGGAACACAGAGGTGACTGAGCAGAAAGGGGGACAGCCACAATGGCCGCGGGTGTGCAGACATTGCGGGGCACCCCAGCAGCCCTTTCCGTCTTAAAGAGGACGGCCACTGGTGTGCGGATGCTCCCGCGTGACCCAGCCGTCCTTTCCATCTTATAGGGGAATGGCCACGGGTGTGCAGATATTCCCAGGTGCTCCAGAGACCTTTTCACCTTGAGGAGATTTTCACAGTCTCATATCAGTCTCCAAACTATTCAGTGAGGTTGGAGGAGTATCACTGTGGACCAACACTGATTGGCACCAAGTAAGGGCAATTTTATAACCATGTCTCAACCATGAAACAATCAGGTCTTTGGCCATCTGGTCTAAGCTTTTTCTGTAACAAAGTTGGATAATTAAGTTGAACTTTGGTTTTCCAAAGCTTGTTACAGAAACCACATCTTCCTAGGTGTGGCTCTGTGGTGTCACGAGGGCTCTGGCGTGCTCTGAAATGAATTTGCCACTTCAGCCTACACTCTACTCCCTTGTTTGATTAAAGAAACCCAAAAAGCAGAATTTGTTTTGGCCAATCGCGTGCTGACCCATCATTGCATCATAGAAAGCAAAGTCATATAGATCAATTCATTATTACCACTCCAAAGGTTTAGTAAATCTCCAGATAATCAGGCAAACATTTTAAGAAGCTACATTAAGGTTTACAATACTCAAAATTTAAAACTACATCCATGCTTCCAAAAACCACCATTCCCATTTTAGATGGCCAAATGCATATGAGAAAGAAAGAAACGTGCTGAGCGCATTTTTTGGGTAATCTTATGGAGAAACTGCCACTTTAAAAATGGCTCTAGTCCCTGGCTCCAGATGGGTGTGGTGGGTTGCCTCACTCAATTTCAACTCCACCTGAAGCTGGGACACTAGAAATCCATTCCCACACTCCAGGGCACCAGAATTCCCACTTCTGGAAACAGCCAGGAATGCAGACCTGTAGCAGAGAATTCTTTCCTGCCCACCCTAACTGTCCTCTGTGGAAGGCGACAGTCAAAGACAAGTCCATCCCCCTAGGCGCAAATGCACCACGAAGAACCATTTCAAGGTGGGAAGTGATTGATCAGTGGGAACAGGCAGTTTAGCTAATCACTTATAAGGCAGAGAAGGGGGGTTTGAAGGCCTGTACCTGGTCTTGTCCTCGGTAAATGGTCATCCCACCAGCCAGCCTAAGCCACATGGGAACGGGCTTCTTGAAGTAAAAGTGGGGGCGCAGTTGTGGGGAAGGGGAATGTCTTAACCATCACTGTTTTGAAGGATCACAGGGCTCAGGCAATGTTCAGTATTATCACACACCAAGGTTTTTACAGTCTGAAGAAAACTACAGTCCTAAGGTGTCAGTTCTCAAAGTCCTTAAGTTCCTCCTGCTAAGATTCCCAGAGGGTCTCCACTTCTTGCACGGAACCCCAACTTGCACAGGCACCTGCGTCCTTCTCCTGCAGCAAATGCAGATAAGAAGCTGTGGCTCTGCTGCAGTAATGATGCCATGCAGCCCTAACACCCCAGCAGAGCAATGGCTCTGGCCTGAATGTCCCCAAAACCTCATGCTGAAACCATCTCCGAAGGGATACATTAAGAGGTGTGGCCTTTGGGAGGTCCTGCTCTCAGGACTAGGGTTGGTGTCCTTCTTGGGAGGCCTAGAGGAGCCCTCCTGCTCCTCCACCACGTGAGTTCTGACGAGATGACCGCTGCCACGCAAGACCCGGCGAGATGCTGCCGTCTGTGAGCCACAGGCCCTGGGGCACCAGATGTGCAGGTGCCTTGACCTTGGACTGCCTTGACCTTGGACTTTCCAGCTTCCAGAGCTGTGAGCAATAAATGTCTCTTTACAAATCACCCAATCGACAGCAGCCGGACAGAGACAGTAATGTCACAACATGAGTCACTTTCTCAGTGGGCCAGAGGACTCCCCATGAGCCACCACTGTAAAGCAAGAACTCCCTGGAGGATGGAAAGGGGTTCACAAGGAATTCTACCCAGCACCAGGGTGTCTGTCCTTTCTTGCAGGAAGACAGCTGAGCCATGGCAGGAAACTACAGGGTGGGTGGGGCTGGACAGTAATGTGTCACCTGCTCATCTAAGCCTCAGTCTCCTGCCTCTCATCACGACAGTGGGGGTAACACCCCCCTCACCTGAGCTGTTGGGGGAGGTAAGAGTGCTGGGTGATTAACAATTGTTAGTTCCACAGAAATAAGGCAAAGAATCTGCCCCATGTCTTATAAAACCAAATCAGCCCAGGAATTCCACATCACTACTAATTTGCATGGGAAAATACCAGATTCTCCTAAGTTCTGGCATGTCATTTGTATTAATACAGTTTGCAGAGTTTTCACATACTAAGTATATAAAACAGGAAAATAAATCATGCAATTTGGAGGCTGAAGCAGGAGACTCACTTGAGCACAGGCGGCGGAGTTTGCAGTGAGCCGAGGCCTCGCCACTGTACTCCAGTCTGGGTGATAGAACGAGACTCCATCTCAAAAAATAAAAATAAAAAAAAGATTTTGCTGCTTCATACTAGTAAAGTGGGCAGACTCTACATGCCAACTCTTATTCAAAGGTCGCCTAACACTGACTCAGGAACTCTGGCCCTGATGTGCTTGGAGTTTTAATCCTAGCAGTGTTAAAGACCACTCCCCCAGGAGCTCTGAACAAGTACTCCAGGTATACGCTGAACAAGACCACACACTCTGACCGAAATCTAACTTCCCAGACCCAAACTACAGAACCACAGAAGACACTGCTTCTGTCCAACTTTTTGTTCTGCCATCGTTTGTGTCCATTATTTCCTACAAACCATCTCATTAGAATTTAGGGCACACAAAAGGCCAATACAACAGGGTTACTTTTCAAAGGTTTGGAGGTGAAGAACAGATACAATGCATTAGCTTCCTATTGCTGCTGCAACAAATTACCACAAATGCAAACCTCCTCTCAGCCCTGGGAGTCAGGAGTCCCAGGGCTGAAGTCAAGGGCTCAGTAGCTTGTATTCCTGCCTGGAGTCTCCCAATTCATAGAAGCCACCATGCAGCTTGGCTCACAGCCCCACACCCCTCCTACCACTGCCCCGGCCTCAGTCCTGCACCCCTCCGGACCCTGCCCCTGCCCCACACTCGCCCTCACCCCCACAGCCCTCTGGCTTCTATCTCGTCCTCAGGTCTCCTCCTCTGAGGCAGACCCTCGTACTGCCTTCTCAAAAGGCACATGTGAAGACACTGGACCCGCCTGGACAACCCAGGGTCCTCCGCCATCTCACTGTCCGTTACACTCACATCTGCAAAGCCTCTTTTGCCATGGAAACTTCATTATACTAACAATCATTTAACAAGTCCATTATAATGATGTGAAAATTGGCATTGTTTTCCTCCTAATGAACAGATCAGTCACCCATGTAACCTATAAATATTTGACTATTAAATATACAATACTGTAGGAGACAGAGATGAGGAAGACGGTTCCTCCCTGAAAGACGACTGGACCCTAGACGGAGGGATAAACATTCTGAACAGAATCAACATAACTCAACATTTGAGTCGGAGAGGTCAAGCAATAAGACGTTCAAAAAAGCAACCAGAAAGTATGTACTGTGCCTGTAGTTCACATCTGCGCCTGGCGTCATGAGCACGAGCATGCGGACACGCACACAGGGCCCAAGTGTAAGATCAAATATAAGGAGCTTTCCACTGTAGTATTTAACTAGATCTTATGACAAAATAGCCTCCTGATTTTTATCCAAAAAGTTCTCTGTAATTAAGGAAATTAATTTTCCCCTAAAAGGCATTTCTCTAGCTATCATTCCATATAAACTAAATGGGCATATTAAAGAAAAAAGACAAATGTTTGACTTCGGGGGTTTGCCTACGACTTGAATAAGCATGATTTTCTTCTGGCCAAGCAGGGAGCAGCTGGACCAGACTGGAGGGAAGGAAGAACAAATTTCCACTCTGACCTCAGTTGGGCACCAGAGTCTTCCCTGTCAGAATGTGGGTGTGGTGCTTCCCACACACCAGCCTCTGAGGAAACTCAGCCCAAGGGTGTGGGAAAAGGCTGTCTACTTCTGAAAAATCTACAAAGTGCAGACACATCAAAAGCTTCAGAAGACTGTAAAGGGCCAAGGAGACCACTACACCCTTGGAGTTTACAGAAAATGGTCAGCATCACACGTGCCTGAGGTCCAGGGTCAGCTCCCGGCTGCCGCGACGCCGTGAACGCAGCCCTGGCTTCCCCTCTGATGCAGAGAGCTGGTCACTCTGCCGGCAGCACTCAGAGCTCAGAACATTCTAGAGGAAAGCAACGTGTCCCTTTTAAAATGGGGAACCGGGGCAGCACGACTGAAGCTCTACGACTGTCTCAACTACTGGGTTTCGGGGTAGCATTAGGAAATCGTGAGAATCCAAATCTCAATTTCATACAGATTCCAGATTCACTGCAGGTTCCAGAATTTCCTGAGACATTCTTCCAATTTATCACTCAGGATTCCCTTGCCAAAGCTAATAAAGTCTACATTCCTTACGGAAAACCCACCATAAGCACCACCACAAATAAGATCAACTGACTGACGCCCGCCCTTCGCACCAAACATAGAAACTGTTACTCACACAAGACTGTGCTGGAGGCAGCTCTCAGCTGAAGCCGAATCTGTGAGACTTCATTATCCCCCATTTTGGATCGAGTGTGAAGACTGTCAGCAAACCAGGGCCCCAGTGTAAAGCAGAGAACAGATCCTCTGATGCCTGCCTGAACATTTCCTTCCCACCTCTGTCTTGGATATTGAACACCCTCAGAGCTACTGAGTCACCCACATTTGCAGGTCATTTATCCAGTCACCAGGATAACACAATTATGCGATAAAAATGCCTTCTCAGGGCTTTGTCATACTCAACAAAGCAGCTCAGAAGGCTAGGTAAGCGCAAGAAAGGGGGAAGCATCCTCCAAACAGACAAAAACCAAGGAAAACCGTGCAGAGACTCGAGAGAGAGAGCAGAAACACAGCCCGCTGTAGCCTTTCAGGTCCTGCTGGCCGCAGCCCTGCGTTAGGTGGCACGATTTCCACAGATGCATCCTGCTGGGCCCACTTGAAAGGTCCCGCTTGCGAGACACTCACCCCCACTTCCAGCTCCTGCAAGACCCGCTGCAGCCCCACTCCATCCTGGGGGCCGACTGTGCAAGTCTTCCCGGCGAGACCCCTCAGAGCCTACTCAGTGTCTGAGACTGGGAAGCACCAAGGATCCAGAAAGGCACAATCCCGTTCTCCTCGTGCTGCTTTCTGGGTTCCACGTTGTCTAACGAGTCCTGCATAAACCCCGGGCTGGGGAGCCAGCCAGGGCCCAGCAGCACCCAGCTCATGCGCTCCACTCACCCCACAGAGGACCACGGAGGCCCCAGCACGCTCTGTCCGCGGGGCAAGACACCAGAAACAGCCACAGTTCAGGGTTCTGCCACCCGCCCCGCTGCCGTCATTACCTCCTGGGATCTGAATTCTCATTGGTTGCAAAGGTGATCCCACAGCTCCGCTGCCTTAATTACCTGCTGGGATCTGAAATTGTATTGGTTGGAAAGGGGATCTCATTGCTCAAGCACTCCCTGCTGCCTCCTTGCAAACAACATAAAAATTCCAAAACCCCTCGTAAAGAACGTTTACTATAACCTCAAAACAAGACACATCCCGAGACCAAGGAAGATACACACGCACATCTGACACCCGGTGGACGTCAGTGACCGACGCCACGGCTTCCGTGTGGCGTGTGAAGCAGGAGGCCTGTCACGGTGACTCAGGCTGGGGTCTGAATGGGGGTCTTCCAAGCAACTAGGCAACCAGGACGCACACCCCAAAACCCAAGTCCCCGCACTCATGTACCTGGCAGAAATGCTGCGTGGCCATCGACACCAGTTGTGAACCAAGACCGATCTGTGTCCTGTGGCCCTCACAACGTCCGTACATGCCTGGGCCCAGCAGAGGCCCGCACGGCACCCTGCTCGCCTCCAGTGGGGCTCTCTCCTGCCAAAGGGGATGGCCCTGAAGTCCGTTGAGATTTCCAAAGCTCTACAAAGTCGTGCTTCCTCCTGCTTGTTCAGAAGGCCTAAAGCCGTGAAGACACCAGTGAGAATTGACCTAGCCTCTTAAGGCGGCTCAAATACCTAAACACAGGAACGCTGGACCTCTCTGCCCTCGAGAGCAGCCGATAACACACTGGGCTAAGCAGAAGGTACAGATGTCACATCCAGAAGCCAGTGGCGCTCAAGTTTGCATTCCAGGAGCCGCCCATGTGAGTCCCTCCAAGGCTTCCAAGTCCCACTTGATTGTTTTCATCGTATCTCTATAACATCAGAGACATTATATCTCACGGTATCTATGAGATCGTCTCCACTTTTATGAGCACATATGCTCCCTGACTTACCATGGGATGAAACTGTTCCAATAAACCCAGCGTAAGCTGAAAATATCCTAAATAGAAAGTGCATTTGACACCATAGTTTCAACTTACAACGGGTTCATCCAGAGGTAGCCCATCTTGGGCCAAACAATGCACTGAGTGTGACTAGTTCACACCATCACAAGGTTGAAAAAAAAAATCAGATATGTAACAATTGGGAGCCAGGGACCCTCTGTATTGGGTCTCCTGTCTTCAGAGACAACAGAAACCTCTTCTTAGACAAGAATCACAATTTATAATCCTCAAAATGTTAAACTTAGTTTAACAATCTAGACGTTCAAACAAAGCCAAAGTAGGCCCACAAGGCCGTTTGTGCCCTTCACTAAGACGCACGACTCTGTAATAACCCTCACCACAGCCCCTCAGGGTGGGTCCCAGAGGCAGTTGAGGCTTGTGGCTACGGACACTAACGAAACCAAAATCAGAGTACGCAGGTGCAGTCAAGTCATATGACTTCTCCACTAGCATATGCACAAATGTTCATCAGCAAATCTCATCTTCGCTTTACCTCCCTCCCATGACCTAAAAAGGAGTCCACCACACACACCCATACACACACACACCACTTCAAAAACATAATTAGTACTTGCATTCAATTCTGGGCATTCGGAATAGACCTAATGGGTGATTAAATCTCTCCTCCAACCCATTGCTTAGTCTTCTTAGAGGATGAAGGATTTTGCATAACACAAGTCAACATATAAAACATCTGCTATAGAAACAGACTTTCAAGTGGTCCTCATTAGAGTGATTCAACTAATATACAAAGGACCCAACACACAGCACAGTGTATATTAGAAGAATGATTAATTTGTTCCCCTAAAAATCCTAATATCTACACAGAAAAAATACCCAATACACATTTTATCATTCTTTACCAGTATAGTCATACAAAGGAGTATCACAAAAGCAAAAGAACAGATTTGGTTTGACTCACAGTTCTAAGTTTAATATAAAATTGCTAAAACCACCAAGACAAACATGACTATGAAATATTTAACGATCTTCACCTAAATTCAAGTCACCATTCAACCACCAATACCTCTGCTCTCCTTACGGGAACTTTCCAAAAGTAAATTCTGGAATTAACAGGACAAAATTTTCTGGTGATAGAAATTAGGAAGAAATTGGTTGAAGGCCGTTCCTTGGCTGTCAAACTTTTTCTCAATAATATTTTGTAAAATAAAAGCGTCAAACAGATCTTTACATTAACTTACAATCTATCAAGCAATACTGGAGCAAGCTTTAAATATTAGCCACATTCTGTCAGGGCTGACTAACATTAAATCAGTATCAGTCTCATGTCTTGTAGGATCCACAGCTCATCTTCTTAAAACCACTTAAGATTTCATAATTAACTCAATTAAACAATGTAAGTCATCTCCTTGATCTTTGACATGAAGGGGTCATTTTCCCCCAAAATAGTACCTCTTTCCTTGACATGATTTAATCTGTGGTTAGAGTATTTAACAGGATTTCTTTCCTTCTTAGAAAATAAAATATACACCTTTCCAATATGAAAAACTCTAACTGATGATGCCATAGCTTACCCAGGTCAAAAGCATTTTTTTTTTTTTTTTGAGACGGAGTCTCGCTCTGTCGCCCAGCTCAGGCTGGAGTGCAGTGGCGCGATCTCGGCTCACTGCAAGCTCCGCCTCCCGGGTTCACGCCATTCTACTGCCTCAGCCTCCCGAGTAGCAGGGACTACAGGCGCCCACAACCGCGCCCGGCTAATTTTTTGTATTTTTAGTAGAGACAGGGTTTCACCGTGGTCTCGATCTCCTGACCTTGTGATCCGCCCGCCTCGGCCTCCCAAAGTGCTGGGATTACAGGCGTGAGCCACCGCGCGTTAAAAAAAGAACCTAACTGCATCTTTGGACCTTATGTGACGTAGTGTCCAGGGTCACTGGGACCCCTACTTGGCCAGTGTAGCTGGGTACCAATTAAAGACAGAAACCCTAGCATTCACTCAAAGCCCCTTCCCAGCTGTTCATCCTAGTGGAAGAAGCCATGAGTACAAACGAATGCGGCATTCTACGGAGGGCTTTGGGGATAGGCTGCTTGAGAACATCAAAGTGGCTCACGTCCCCCGAGTATAAAGCCAGTGACTGCTCTCAGCTTCCATCCACAGTAGCCAAGGTCTGGAATCACCTGAGTGCCCGTCAACAGGGGATGAAGGGAACGTGGCCCGAACACACACAGGAGCAATACTCCACCACACAGCGGAGAGCCCTGTCATCCGCGGCAGCATGGATGGAGTTGGAGGACATTACGTTAAGCAAACGAGTCAAGCAAGGAAACGGCGCATGTTCTCACTCATAAGCAGGAGCTGAGAGCAGATCTCATGGAGGCCAAAAGTAGGTGGTCAACAGGGCCCAGCAGAGCCCACTCATAAGTAGGATGGGCAGAGGCTGGTAATGTGCACAAACACACAGCCTAATGGGAACACGAGACCTACTATTGATAAATCAGCAGGGGGATGGCAGTGGGTCATCTACTGTGTATTTCAAAACAGCTAGGAGAGAATAACTTAACATAACCAGCACAAGGAAAAGAAACTAAAGTGAAAGACATCCCAAGTACACAGATTTCGTCAATATAGGGGTGAATCAAGGTATCACATGCACTCTGAAAATATGTACGTATATTATGTATCAACAGAAACAAAAACCAATGACAGAACCATTTGCGAAGCACGTGCAGGAGAAGAATGGGAAGCCTGACATGGTGTGGCTGTGTGTCCCCACCCAAATCTCATGCTGAACTCTAACCCTATGTTGGAGGTGAGCCCTGGTGGGAGGTGATTGACTCATGGGGGTGGTTTCTAATGGTTTAGCATAATCCCCCAAGTGCTGTCCTCATGATCGTTCTCCTGAGATCTGGTTGTTTGGAGGTGCATGGCACCTTCCCCTTCACTCTCTCTCCCCTTCCAGCCATGTGAAGACATGCCGGCCTCCCCTTCACCTTCCACTCTGATTGTAAGTTTCCCCAGATGTAGAAGCCTGTACAACCCACAGAACTGTATGCCGATTAAACATTTTTTTCCTTATTACCCAGCCTCAGATAGTTCTTTATAGCCGTGGAACAACAGTACAGCCCTCAGGACCAGCAATGTTTTCCTTCTACCCAGCGGCCAACAAGGTCCTACACCGTAGCTGGTTTTCCAAAGCTTTGCCAGAATGCTGAAGCTGTTTTGGGGATACTAACTTTCCCCATCTCTGGCAAACCAGATGGGGCATCCTATTTGGCTCTTACCACCTTTCTCAGAGAAACCCCACCTCTGAAACAGCCTCCACCAGGGGCCTCCTTCAGCAGCAACAAAGCTGAGTGTTCCTTGCACTTCCCTTCTTCTGAACAAGTAAACATCTTAAGCTTGTTTTTCCATCTTCCCAGCTCATTGAAAAAAAATCTTATGCTTTCTATTTTCCTGACACACACACATGGAAGAGAAGTGCCGTGAGGGCAGGGGCTCTTGTTTTCCCGGATCTGAGCCTGGCCCTCAAACACTAGCCGAATACTAACACGATATCCAGAGGCAGAAATGCAAATATCCATATGACTTCAAATACCCTAAGGACCTAACAGGCCGAGTGGCCCATGTAACTATGGTGTGCTGGGCCATTCAACTGGTGTCCAAATCCCTGTCCAATTGAGCTCTTTAATTTCGAGACTTTTCAGACAGCTGTTTTGTTGTTGTTGTTGTTCTGTTTTGTTTTTATTAAAGGGATATGTTACAATTATAATCAAGAATATCCCAGGCCGAGTGTGGTGGCTCTTGCCTGTAATCCCAGCACTTTGGGAGGCCAAGGTGAGCGAATCACCTGAGGTCAGGAGTTCAAGACCAGCCTGGCCAACATGTTGAAACCCCGTCTCTACTAATACAAAAATGAACCAGCCATGGTGGCAGGCACTTATAATCCCAGCTACTCAGGAGGCTGAGGCAGGAGAATGGCGTGAACCAAGAGGTGAGGCTGCAGTGAGCCAAGATCGTGCCACTGCATTCCAGCCTGGGCAACGCAGCAAGACTGTCTCAAAAAAATTAAAATAAACCAATACTCCCAGTTAGTTCTTCACCAATGTCAGATACATCAGTTTCAAGAAAAATATGAAAGCATGTTTTTATATTTCAGTGTTGAATTTAACCATATCTTTTAACCATACCTTTTAAGAAGATATGAAGATAGAACTTCCTCAAGGATTGGGGGAGAGAAAAGCAGTTAAGAAAATCTTAAAACCTCAGGAGAAAAACAAGTATGGGTTAAGACCTCAAGGCAAAACTTTTTCTTTGCACTTTGATTTCAAAAGAACAGAGATGCCCAAATTATGAACTCTCCCATCTGCATTTTATATTCGTCTGTGTCCTTTGAAAGGCTGGAGATGGGATCCCAGGTATTTACTTGGGATGCCAGAAGAGATGCAGCTTCACCCCCCCGACCTCCATGGTTTGCTTAGCCCCTTCACCAGTGGATCTCACCAACAGATGACACATCCACGCCTCATCCATGGCAGCACAGAAAACCACTTGGAAGACAGCCACTCCCACCAAGCTTCCTGACTTTGGTGTTTAAAATCTGCATCATTTAAAATCTGCATCTCATACGTGAGATTACACTCCTCCGAACAACGGCATTGCCACTGTCATTTCACCCAAAAGGGCTTTAGGAAGTGACACGCGGTCCAGACGCCAGAGGTCGCCGGCCGCCTTACTCTAGCCTAATTCCTTTGTGCCTGTATGGAGGCTTCACAGATACAGCCCATTAATGACTGTATGAGAAGCTCAGGGCATAGACGAACTCAGTGCTGAATTTTTTCCATTTATCACCCTTTGTTTTGTCCAGAAGACAGCTGAGAAAGGCGGGGGCAGATCATCTCCTCGAGTGTAATGACTCTAGCCACTTCTCTTCACCCCAGGTCACCACTCAGTCAACACCCTTTTGAGAAACCAAAGCAATTCTGTTCCCTTCACTCTGGGTTCCAAGCACTAAATTCCTCCGTTTTATCAATTAGATTATCAAGCAGCCGTTTGTAATCTGGACTGCAATCTGATACGAAATTTAAAGCTAATTTAAGTTGCGGTAATAGCTCCTATTCACATTATAGATAAGGCATGAATGAAAACTTTAATCTGTTCATAGGACCAACTTTGTAAACAAACCAATTATTCAAGCAATGATTGTCTTCAGTTAGATGCAAATTACTTTGCTCATAAAAGATTTTCCAGTAGGAATTTTTAAATCCATGGTCTGTCTTTTCTGAGCCTGTCTCTGCACCTTCCCCTGAGTGCACAGCAGGACTTCTCAGGGCATCCCATCAGCAGACCCACTGAAGAGAATAAGCCCGCAGCCCGCAGCCCGCAGCCCCCAGCCCAGGAATCAAGTCCGAGCCCCAGCAGTCCCTCGTCCAGCCGGGGCTTCCTCACCAGCACAGCACCCAGAGGTCTTCCAGGTTTAATGCCACGTGTGCGTGGAAAGTAGAGTGCTGGAAGGAACACAATAGACATTCAACAATGCAAATTCCCCCCTGGAACAGCCCAGCAATCCTCTACCTTCCCCAAAGTACCCATGCTAGGCAGGCGTAGAGTCCAATGGGGGTGCCTAGGAATCGGCATTTAACACTATTCTGATGAATAAAAGTTTGAGAGGTCGGCCAGCGAGAGGCTGTCGTGGCCTCCACTCATTTGCAGGCTCTGAAGAGACACAGATTGAGGTAACAGGCCAGACAGGACAGGACAAGGATGAGGAGGTGGAGGGCAAATTCCATGGACCACCATCCGCCCCGCCATCCCCACTGAGACTCCGTGATTTAAAGAGAGGCAAAGCCAGGGAGAAAAGATGCCCGCACCACACGAGCGACTGAGATTTCACCTAAAGCACGCAGCATGTGGCTGAGGGCCAAGGTTGGGCAAGCCAGGAGCACAGAACGGGGTTCACTGGCCCAGAGGTGTCTCCCACACCCACACCCCGTGCAGACCTCCCAAGCACTGCCTGTGTCTCCTGCCTGGTTTAGTTCCTCCCCGCCTTCTACTGTGTTGGTTTCTCAGCCGCCACCCACCACCACACAACCCTCTCTACAAGCGTGGTGGACTGAAAAGAGCGGGGGCGGGTAAGATCTGGGCTCTGGGGCCAACGTCCTGCCTGAGACATTAGTTCCAACCCACCTAGCTGTGATGTGAGCCCCCGAGATTTCTCAAATGTGAGATGGGAAGGTAACTGAACCCACTCACCAGGACGGCTGTGCAGACTGAGATTACATATAGCCACACCTCGGCAACCACCACACGTGGGACCCCAGTCGTGTTGCCCCTGATGGGAATCCCTCTATCTATGCCCCTTCTGCTACCAGAGCCAACTCCCAGCAGTAGCTGTGGAGGGTGCATCCTCTATTCCCACTCCACTCCCCTCCCATCGCTCCACGCCGTGACCTGCCACGCAGCGGCCACCAGCAAATCCGGCCCCACTGGATAACCGACCACCAGCCCCCCCCTCACTTTGGGGCGTCTTCCACTTGCAGTTCCGAAGCAGGCCGAGAAACCGCCCTCAAGGGCAGTCACCTGTTCCTTATTGCATGTAATGACCTGCCACGCAGGACCACCAGCAAACCCAGCTCCACCATCCAGGCTCCTGTGGATTAACCGAACCCCCACCCCCCACCTTGGAGCGTCTTCCACTTGCGGTTCTGAAGGGGGCCGAGAAACCGCTCTCAAGGGCACTCACCTGTTTCTTATTGCATGTAATGACCTGCCAAGCAGGGCCACCAGCAAACCCAGCTTCACCGTCCAGGTTCTGGTGGGTAACTGCCCCCGTCCCCCGCTTCCTCCTGGGGTGTCTGGGAGGCTCAGAAACTGCCCTCCACGGGCACTCACCTGTTCCTTATTGCACTAATACCTCAGTTACAGAAATCCACTTTGACTTTCCAGCACTGCAGTTGTGACAATTTAGCAATCCTGCTTGCAAGCTACAAGAGCTTGAGGTCACGTCCACCTCACCAGTATCCCAGAGACCCAGCACTATCCCACTGTGTTTAAAATTCCAAAATACTCCTTCAAAATGCTACTGGCATTTGCTTTGCACATAAAATGCTAACGACCTTCAAGTGAAACAAATATCTTCAACAGTTTGGTACAACGACATGTGAGTTACACATCTGCCAAGTTGTAAAGCCTCATGCATTTATAACATTTTAGGTACGGTCAAATGGTTCATTAATATAAATTATGAGAATCTCTAAGAAACAGGTTTTTTCTGGCATTAGATGACCAAAGGAAAACTGGGTTCTGGCTGGTTTGCGGGCCTGTAGAGGCAGACATATCTGCTGACACAACCAAGCTCCTTCCCACTGATGTGGCCTCATCCCAGGCCCCTCACCCGGATGCCTGCAGGCCCCTGGAGGAGCAAGCTGACCTGTCCACATTTCTCAAATGCACAGCTGTTGCTCACACTGCAGATAGAGTTCAAGGCACGAGCAGGCCACCATGCTAAAAATACCACGCAGCGTCCACGCCAGGTGACGGTGGTTTTCACTCCATCCCAAAGCCCCAGGTATGAGTTTACAGCCATGATTACCACATGGATTTTTAGACCCTCAAGACATACTTTGTTTCCTTTTATGCAACAAAGTTAAAAGACTATCACTCAGATATAGGCTCTGAAACTGTGGAATAATTATTTGGGAACAGAGCCTCTGCCAGATCAGGATTAGCACTTGGGACAACACCCCGTGACCTCGGTCCACACAAACCCATCCAGACCAGAAGCCTCCCGCACTGTAATTTCTGTGGATTTCTGTAAACGAGGTATTACTGCAATAAGGAATAGATGAGTGCCCTTGGAGGGCAGTTTCTGAGCCTCCCAACCACACGGCCACGTTCAGGCTGAAGCCGCACCACCTCCAGAAACACTGTCCCTCGCCGAGGTGTGCCTGGCTTCTCCCTTTTTCCAAAACTTAACAAAACCTGAAAAGGACAGGTCTGTGTAGAAAAACACAAACTACTTGCGATTCCTCTTCCCAGTTCAGGCTGTAGGAAGCTCGTCTCGGCCCTCACCGTGTTCTGACTGTGGCTTGGTTCCCATAAGAAATAAAGTCAGAATTCTAGTCCCTGTCTCGTGGGCAGTGTGGCAGGCATACATACCTTCAGTTATATGAGGAAAGGCGTGGCGAGCCCCCTTCCTTCAGTAAAACTGCACAGTTCCCAGAACCCTGATGCCATCTCCCTCACACCACTGTGAACACCTGGACAGAGCACATTTCAATGCGTGCACATTTGTGGGCTAGTTTTCTATTTCTCCACTAAATCACCCCAAATTTAGCGCCCTGAACTCTGACTTATTTTCTCACATTTCTGGAAGCTGGAGTCCAAAACATGTCCCACCATCTAACGTCGAAGTGGCAGCAGGGCTGGCTCTGGGGAAGCCACCGTCTCCTTGCCTCCCGCAGCCTCTAGAGGCTTCTGCATCCCCTGGTCCATATGGCACCCACTGTCTTCAGGACCCACAGCGGCTCTGACGGCCCCTCAACTGGAAGACGCAGAAACGTCAGGAGCCCGGGAATCTAGTGCTAAGGCCAAGCCTCCCCACCCTCCCAGCTCCTCACACACTCCCGTGTGAGCTAATATAGATTCCACTTTAACTAGTGTCACCTGTGTAAGGGGTAAGTGCCCAGCTGTGAACTGGTTAACCTCGCCCACACAAACCCCGAGAATAAACTCACAGGCCATGGACCACTCCACAAGCAATAAGTGACCACCTGCTCAGGGACCTCCATGCCCCAGCAGAGCCCTCCGGTACCTCCTTGTGAGCTCAGACTGGCAGCAGGGTTCTGCAGCGCCAGAGGGCCCTGGATAAAAAAGACAGCTCCCATATCGGGAGGCACCGCCCGCGGTTGGGTTCCCAGTACTTTAATAGCCCAGGTGGACAAGCCGTGGCGCATGCAACCCCATCACCAGAATAACGGCTGCACGTGGCGAGTGCACGGGTGGCCACCACTCAGCCCAGCTGGCCGCGCTAAGCACATCACCACCGTGACGCCCAATCAGATTGAACTGCTGGAACAGTCCCAGCATCGGCCCCCAAGAACATTCTGGATCACAATTCAGAGTAGTGATTGCGATCAGGGCCACATGTGGCTGAATGTTTTTACAGGACGACACGACAGCTGGACTGACGCCACAGCTGGATCTGGCTGGACTGAGAGCATTTCCCACTGGACATTCTTACAACACCATTTTATTTGCGCTTTATTAAACTTCTATGGCTTTTTTCTGCTTATCTACTTTATGGGAGTGTTTCTTGTTCTTCTGACTGCGGTGATACTTCAAGCTACAACTATCAATGTGTAAATTAGTTTGGAAGTCGCCTTATCATTAAACATTTCACAAGCAAGCAGTCAGAGGCACCTAACCCGGAGGCCTCTTTTCTTCTCTGAGCCAAAGCTACCTTGGACTCAAACAAAATGGCACATGGAGGGGGGCTGGATCTCCAGCGCCCATTCCTAGGGAGCCTCCTGGGGAGCAGATATGGAGGGAGAAGCCCTGGGTTATGGCACTGTCGTACTAAAGAAAAGTCTATTTGGGTAATGTAAGCACCAGACTTAAGAGATTAAGCAAACCATGAAAAGAAACTACTAACCACAGCTTCTCCAAAACAGAGCTAAACTCCCTTTAGTTTGAATTGGAAAAGCAGAAGTGATGATCAGGATACAAAAAAAAGAAAAAAAAAAAAAAGAAAAAAAAAAAAGAAATGACACAGTATCTGAACACAGGAGAATAATCAAGGGCCACTGTCTCTTCCTGTGTCAGTGGGAGCCTCGCATCTAAGCTGGATTTAGAAGGTTGCTACTTTGGACTGAAAGGTATCCCCAACTCTAGTTTGTAAGCAAGTGGAGCAGAATGCTTCAATTATTTCAAGGTTTAGCGGTAAAGCTCTGCAACTCTTACAACCATTTTAATTGGTGTGAATTTTAAAGTGACTCAATCTGTTGGCTGGAGTATCTAACGGCTTAACCACGGGGTCACGTTGGAAAATTTTTCCAATTGCTTTTGTTTTTCCTACTGAAGATGCATTTGAACGTTCTTGTAGTTTGCAGTTGGCTGGTTCTGATGTTTGGTCCTGAGGAAGCCCAAGTATCCGTAGAGGAAGAATCTGAAACCTCAAGCCACTCGAGTGCTGTCTGGGCAGATGGAGACCCCAACCCGAGGGCCACTGACGGGCTCAGCATGGGCGCAGGGCCGCCCGATGCAACAGGCCACGTATTTGCCGGTTACAAAACATCATAAGCACACACCCCCAGGTGTGCACACACGCTCTGTACACATCTGTCCCTATCAACACCAGCACACACCACCAGGTGTGCACACACGCTCTGTACACGCTCACGTCTGTCCATGCCAACGACAGCATACACCCCGAGGTGTGCACACACGCTCTGTACACATCTGTCCCTGCCAATGCCAGCACACATCCCCAAGGTGTGCACACACATTCCATACGCGCTCACATCTGTCCCTGCCAATGCCGGCATACACCGCCAAGGTGTGCACACACGCTCTGTACACACTCACATCCCTCCCTGCCAATATGAGCACACATTCCCAGGGGTGCACACAGGCTCTGCACATACTCATGTCTGTCCCTGCAGCCTGAGTCAAACAGTCACAGAGAGGCAGAGGAGGAGGAAGAAGGATGCGATGGGCACTAAGGTCCTGGGCCAGTTCCCCTCCCTACCTCGGGAGAGACCCCTCATGTGATCCTGCCATCACTCACCCTTCCGCCTCCATCCTCCATCCTCCCACAGGGATCAGGAGGATGCCCACTGCACAGAGCTGTGATGAGCATGAACAGAAGATGGCAGGAGCTCACGCCAAGGTGCTAAGCACGGGGCCTACGGAGTGCTTCTTTCTGCTGTGGCTGACATCATCAAACAGAGACTGACACAGCTTCTGCAGAGAATGCCACTTGCTAAGAAACTGAAACGTGTGACCTAGGAGCCTGTGAAGGTCTAAGAACAAACCAACAAACCAAACGGTTTTGTTTGTTTTTCAAACACCATAGCCTGTTTTTTCTTTTTTTTCATGCTCTACCTTGGGTATCATTTAGTTTAATTTCAAAGTAAGTCCAATAATTACACAAAATCACAGGACTGAGCATGGAGCATTGTTTCACTTCATGTCCTCCAGCCTTTAGGACACATTAAGGAAAGACATGATTCCAGGATTCCCATTAGAAAGGCTGCCCTGAGGCACCTGCTGGGGCAGCCAAATTGCAGCTGTTGATGCTGCCCCCAAGCTGCTTGGATGAAGCAGAAGATTCCGGAGGTCTCCTTTCTTCTGCCCCTTGTCCAGGAGAGAAGGTGGGGGGAGAAAGGTGAGAGAAGATAGGAAGAAGGAGAGGGGAAGGAGGGAGAGAGGAGGGGAGAGGGAGGGAGAGAGGAGGGGGGAGGGAGGGATAGGGAGAGGGAGGGAGGAGGGGCATGTTCCATCCACCAAGGCAGCTACACTGCAGAGAGAATGGAGGGTGTGTTGCCTCTCAGGACAGCAAGTTCAAGCTGTTTATAATTGTTAGCATAAACAGTGACCAGCTGAGGACAGGGCTGTCATTGGAGTTGACGTTTTATTTTCATAGTTGATATTGGGGACCTGGACCTAAAGCAGCGTGCCTTGCCCTTTTGCCAGATGGGCCTATGCTTCTCTATACTTGAGTCTATTTGACTAAATACCCGATATTGACTAGGAATTATGACGTGTAGGATACCCCTTACCACAGTAACATCAAACTCATATTCTAAATGCAATTTATTCAGGGACTGGCTTCTAACTCTGGGTGGGAATGTTAAGCTCAGTCCAGTTCAATTCAGTAAGCATTTATCAAGAAACTCCTAGACCAAGAGCTGTGTTAGACACTGGGTATGGGGTGATGGGGATACGAAGATGTGGAATTAGAACTCGAGAAGCTCAAATGTTTCCATTTAATTCCCTAATGCAATTACTAAGCTTCAACCTGATGGCTGTAATGTCTAAATTCACTTTTTCTTTATTCCAGTTCTACATAACAAAGCACAAATAATCACAGAGGAATGATTCTGTGTTGGACTATTCAGTGGACAGAGAAGAGCATTCTGACCGGCGTGAGACACTGTCTTCCTTCCCAGGGAGCCCGTGAGGTGGCTGCACAGAGCACAGGCGTGAAGATTCAGGAACACGAGCATCAGGTGATGGGAGGGGCACGGAGGCAGCACCAGAAAGATGCCTGCCGAGGGGCCGCTGCAGCCAGGCCGGCCGGGAAGGTCACGGGAGTGGGCGCAGGCATCTCCCTCCAGCCGCACTTGGTTTTCATGAGGACGCGTGCACGGAAGGGGATGACACCGAAACGCTGTGGCGCTGAGGGGAGGAAGGGAGGGACACAGGGCCGACGGCTGGCCCCCACCCCTTCCGTCCCTGCCCCTATGAGCGCTGCCAAAATCAGCCCCAACGGGGAGAAATGAGGTGGGTGAAAGGTGGACAGACTTGGCTTCCATGGAATTCACAGATTCCAGTCATTAAAAATCCCTTCTGAGTTTTCACCTGGAAAAGTTTGCCAATGTACTTAGGGACAAGAGGCGGAAGATGAAGCCAACACAATTGGGCTCAAACTGCCACCCTTCTCCTTCTCTCTTCATCCACCACCCTCCCTGGGCCCCTGAGTGTGAGAACCAGGAGCTGCACAGCCCAAGGGTGCAGCCCTTGACCAGAGGAGGGAGCCGCACGGCGGGGCCCCCAGCACGTGGATGGCAGGATCTGTGCTATGTCAGTCCCAGGGCCCCAAGCAGAGAAGGCCTGGGGCTCCCAGCTGAAGTTTTGCTGTCTACTCTCTCACCAAAGTCGAGAAGGACTGAGTGGGACCAACGCTGCACCTGGCGGCTCCTCAGTGGCTGCCGATGTGGTCCTCACGCTGCAGGTGAGACCCTCTAGGGAAGCCCAGACAGTGGCGAGAATGACAGCCACGAGTGCTCCAGTTGCCCCAAAACTCCAGCATAGCCTGAGGAAGGCAGCGCCCGCTCAGATCCCCGTGCAGGCTTGTGTGGCACACTGGTGAGGCACACAGCACCAGAACATGGCACTTTAAGTGGCTTTGTGGGGTGTAGGAACACAAAGTGTGGTCTGGAGTGGCTCAGAAGTCACTCCCACCAGCCTGTGGGACCCGGACGGCCCCTTTGGACGTGGCTGGAGTCTCTCCAGGGCGGGCTCCAAAGTCCCAAGGATGAGGTGAGCGTCGGTCTTGCTCTGAGGAAGGCCCCTGACAAGTATCCTGAACATGCAGGTACACAGCTGGCTGACTCATCTGAAGGGACCTGCTGAGCTACGAGCTAGGGACAGCTAGAGAAAACTGCGTGAACCTTTGTGACTACTCACAGGTAGGTAGCTACTGCCTGAGACACAAAGGTAAAGAATTAACCTGAAACTGCATATTATAAAACTTATTTTTAAATGATGGCGCTTAATTGAAAAGACTCCCAAAGAATACTGCATTAGAAAGTGACAGAGTGAAACCGTGAGGCTGACCACAGGAGTCCCTGGAAATTTCACCAAATGTTGTGTCAAAACTGGGAAACAGAAGAACTGCACCTGATGAAACATTCCATTAATCACTCGAGTCCTCCCCACATACGAAGCTATGTAAAAAGTGTTCCCAGAAGGTAAAGTGAGCAGGAGGGCTGTGAACACACAAAGAGAGAGCCACTTCGTCCACGGACCACAACAAAAGAAACGCTAATGAGTGCCGACGACACGCTGGAGTCCAGGGCTCTGGGCGCAGCTGGGACGGGGACACTCAGGGTCCCACTGTCCAGATGGGAAACCAGGGTGGAAACACCAGGGAGCCTGTCCCAGGGTGCAGAGCTAGTGAACAGTGGTTCATACTGCGACAATCCCAGCTGCCAGGCTCTGGGGCTCCTCGGGACAGAATCCTGTTGACTTCACTCTGGGGTGCGAGAGGCGGCAGCATCCCCCAAAGGCACCTGGAGAAGTGGTGTTACCTTCCATCCCCTGTCCCCGGCGTTACCCTCCATGCCCCTGTCCCCGGCCTTACCCTCCGTCCCCCTGTCCCTGGTGTTACCCTACTTCCTCTGTCCCCAGTGTTGCTCACCATCCTCCTCACCTCCAGGCCCCTCTCCCTGTCCTACCTCGTTTTCCTGTTCAGCCAGAGCACATCACATGTCTCTTCCCTTTTCAAGAGGCTCAGCTGCACCCAGAGGCATTCCAGCCTATTCGGGATGGGGCATACACCCTGGGATGGGGCACAGCACAGGGCCGGAAGGGCCTGAGACCCTCTCACTGTCGCCCAGGAAGAATGGGACAGCCCACGGTCATGCTCATTGTCAGGCAGGATGGAAACTTCTGTGTCCGAAATGTTATTTTCACTGGAACTGTTCGGACCATTCGTGAACGAATCAGTTAAATACCAGCAAGTGCCACTCCCACTTATTCTCTGGCTAGTTTTCCACCCACCAGCAACCACACTCCTAGGAATTATCCCTAACGCAGAATCAGCGCCTTGTGCCTTTAGGAAAACCTCTTTCTCTCCAGCTTTGTCCTCCTTCCACAAAAGGTGCCTCTGACTGCCTCACTCGCTGTACCAGGATTTCACTCGGCTATGGAGGAAAATCTGCGTGGGGCTCAGAGGTGGGTGGTCCCTGCATGGGCAGCAGGTCTGTGACATCCTCCGAGGAGCCTGGCCCAGGCCTGCCTCACACGCCAGGACTCTGCCTTCTGGCCCTCGGGCCCCCGAAGCTGCTTTCCCTCCAGGTGTCATGCCCCGGGCAAGAAGGCCGGACAAGGGCCCAGGGCTGCTGTGGGTCAGGAAAGCCTCCTGACACCTCCCACTCCAGGACCCCCCATCAGCATCCCAGCATCTGGACCTGTGTCACCAGCCGCTCCACCGTACAAGAGAATTGGATTTTCAGCTGGGTGTGCTGCTTCCCTAAACAAAGTAGGGTGTTGTTACTCAGGAAAAAGAAAAAATTGGCATCTTCTTGGCAACCCCGCGACATCCAGCCACCGGTTCTCACCATCCCAGAGATGTCCATCCAGGGCAGATAGTGTCTTCAACCAAGCGCCACTGACCCAGAAGTGCAGTAATTAGTACACTTTCACCAGAATCACCCACTCCTTCACCTTTACACCCAAGAAAAACATGTTTGCCAGGCAAATTAGATGTCCAGGAGGTGTAAGGAAACCCCAAACCTGCTTTAAGCCTCAGACTTTTGAGACCGTTGAGGGCTGTGCGCACAAGAGCAAGGCTGCACCCGAAAGCTCTGCTCCTGCCGGACGTCATGGACAGACCACACGGCTCAGCCACATGGACCCTTCCAGGACTTCACGAGAGGGACTTCCGTGGTACATGCAATGATGTGCACTTCGTTCAGCCTCGAACAGACCACGCCCTCGTTACAGGGTCGGTGGTCCACCTCCTGCCATCAGCCCCCCACCTCACCGAGGGTCTGTGTCTGCATCTGAAAGAACTTTGCTGTTTTACCTGGGTACCAAAATGCGGCATCGCGATGTTTAAAGGTCTTTAAATATCAACACTCCGGGTGCAGTCCTTGTCACTTTAATGCGGTCACTCGATGCAGGCCTCACTCACAACTCTGAGGTAGCTCATACCTTCCCTACCTAACCAAGGAAGAAACGAAGGCATGGAAGGTGCAGCTCCTAAGGAGCAGATTAGGATTCAAACCAGTGAACTTCGTCACATGCTGACCTACCTCTCAGGCTGAGATAACGTTGAAAATTAACCAGGTAGAACAGCGTTCCATAAATCAGCTGAAAATGGTCCTTGTGGATGGGCCTGTGGTTACTCCCTGAAGAACAAGACCATTAGCCCAAAAATCCACCTGTGTCACACTCAAATGTTTACATATACAACTATTTTTAAAATAACCCAATCAAGCATGTTCACAGCCATTTAGAGCCATATAGATTGTCTGCTTCGCTGACAATCAACCCAAAGCAGACACAAGCAGGAACCTTTCCATCCCTGGGAGCCTCGCTCTGATCGGTCCGTGAGGACACGGTACAGACCGTGGGGCACAGGCAGACGGCAGGCCAGGAGAAGGGGCTGCATTGCCGGGAGGCAGTGCTTTGAGCTCTAATGGATGGAACACTGCTAACCAGTGAAGGTGGAGAGAGGGCACACGTCTGAGAGCATGTAGAGGCAGCAAAGCACAGCCAGCCTCGGGGAACCAGAAGCCACAGGGACATCAGGTTGGGTGCTGCTGTCTGCCGGCCACTGGCTGGGGGACTGTACTGGGCCTGGAGGGACATCCCTGACACTCCCCACCAGATGCCAGGGGCACCCCCAGCCCCAGGTGAGAACCACAGATCCCATGGTGAATGAGGCCAGCCTGTGGGAAGTGGGGCTGGGACAGCTCTGTACAGCTTAATAGGAAAGTTGGGTTCTATTTTGTGGGGTTTTGGTCACGCCGATGGCTACTCATGGCTGTCCGTCAGGAAGTGATTTGAGGATAGACTAGAGAAGGGGCTGCCAAGACCAGTGGAGCATTCGCTGTCTGGGTCCAAGGAAAAGGAAATAAAGGCTGGCGATGTGACAGTGGGGGGGAGCACAGAGCAAAGGAACTGGTGGAGACACAGGCCTGGCCCCGCACAGGGCTTTGAGCAGCTACCCGGGGGTCGTCCTATTAATTCTCCTCATGGCCCCAAGAGGCGGCTGTGAGGATCCATCTCCTGAGGACAGAACTGCTCCAGAGCCACACAGCGAGGATCCACAGAACCAAGATCCGGGCCAGCTCCAAAGCGGGTGAACTAGACCCCTCAGCCATGGTCCTAAGACAGGGATCGGAGCCCCCTGGACACACAGACACAGGAACTGCAGGAAGGGGAAACGGATGCCCCGGACCAGTGGCGGGACCCAGGGTTTCAGCCCTCCAGGGCCACTGGGACCAGCCACTGCACAGGTGGACACATGATGCTTTAACTCGCGCTGGGGGAAGGAGCCCTCACTCTCAGGGTGGAGACCGCAGCTCGATCGGGCCGGCCTCCCTGCTGGGCACAGCCTGAGCCACACAGGATGCTGAGGTGCCCCAACGTTGGGGTGCTCAGAGCCACTCAGCTGAGATCGTGGTGCTTTCTGTAACCACCCTCGTTTCTTCACGGTATAGATCTGGACTCCATCCTTTGCAATGTGTGAGGTTCTAGGAAGAGGCTGGCCAGCTGGGGAAGTGTCCTGGGCTCTGTCCCAGTGATGACGAACTTGGCTCCCCACAAGGGCGGCCTGTTCACCACAGTGACCCCCGGGGACCACGCCTGCACCCACCTTGCTGAAGATAATTCACTTCTCATCCGTGAAAGAATAAAGCTAGACTAACTCAATTTCACACTCACTTCCAACTTTAACAACTTGTGTTAGGAAATCAAAGACAAGGACTCTGACCACGTCACAAACCCAGGAAGCAAAATCCGAGACTAACGGAATGATGCCACCTTCGCAGTTCCGAGCTTTACTAGTTGTTTTTCTTTTCTGGTCTGTTTTTCTCTTTTGGTTTAAATAATTAAAGACCCTCGTTGACAAGAAAAAAAATTCTCTATGAAACTAAAAAAAGTGGTTCTAATTAAACATTTAAACATTCTTCCATATGCTTTATAAACAGTTGAAATTACAGCTCTACTTAGTGTTAAGTACTTTAACCAAATGAAAGGTTAATTATACAGACTGGCAATTATAAAAAATAAGGCTACATATTCGTGGCATCATGAATAATTAATAAGAACCGTTTGATTTCATTCAGACCAGGGATTCTGTGCTAATAGGCTCTTAGCTGTCTTGAAATAATGGTGAAATTTTAAAATTACTTTTGTACTTAAACACGTCCCCAAAGTGAAGCACAGCGGTTAACATCCATCATGGTGCCCAGCAGAGCGACCCGCCCTACTATGGCCGACACCCTGATTCCTGAGGGCTGCATCCCGGGGCTGTACTCGTGCAGAGAACGTTCAGGAAACAGACCAGGTGGCAGGAGGGGGTCTTGTCCTCAAGGAACCTCATGAGTCTTGCTAGGGGGACAAACAGCGAGAGAATGAAACCGGCAGCCACGGAATCTGGACAGCGATGCCCAGGCCCCGCCATGCATAACCCCTGGCTGGCACCTCCCTGAGACCCGTCTGGCACAGGCAGCGGCAGGGTCCGGCCCTTGGAGCGCAGGGATGGCAGAGCAGGGCCATCAAAGCGGGTGGCATGCCGACAGCGGCTTCTCCGCAAGAGCTCCTGGCTCTCAGGGAGCTGAGGGCTCCTCAATGGGAAATTCTGGCTGAGCTCCAGGGGAAAGCGGGTGGGAGGCCTGTCTCCTCTGCCCCCATCTCCTCTGCCCCAACCCTGGAAGAGGGTCAGATATCAATGCTAACTCTTGTGCTGACTCAATTAAATCAAACAATTCAGAAAACAAACTTGCTTTAAGTATTAATTTCCTAAAAAGAACTAACATGAATTCAAATAATTCACATAATTAAAATGATTTTAATTGTTAATTTAATTAAAACATCTCCGTTTTCACAGCATCATGTACCTTGGTACTTTCTCCTTATTGCATTTCCCATCTTCCAGGGCAGGTTTCCTTCCACCCAGGGCAGCAGCGACTCTGGTGTCTCGGGTATTCCCAGGCTTCCGTCAGCCCCTGGGGGGCTTACAGTTCTGCAGCGGTCTCCATCCTCATTAATCTGCATAAGAACATCCGTCCGCAGGGATGTCCTGTGGCCCCGTGGCCACATCTGACGTGCAGCTAAACGCTGGGCGTGTCGCCTGGTGACAGCAGATGACACAACTGTGGGCAAGGTAGCACCTCTGGGCGCCGACACTCTCGATGAGTTTTTTACAAGACCATTCTTTAATGGGTGAACCCTGACAGGAAACACTAAAGATTGTTTTTAACTATTTTTATATCGAGACAAATCTTTGTCAAACGTTCACTCAATGCTAAATGTCACTTCTCCAGCCAACCCCTTTAAGAATACCTAAAACTTAAGACTGGAATGACGCTTCCAAACACATACTCTACTCATGCATTCCCGGGAGCAGAGAGCAGCTTAATGTTTTCACGCTACACAGGCATGAAGTTTGGCGAAGGCATTTTAATATTTTTACCTGAATATTTTAATAAAATCAAAAGATCATTTTCACTCTAATACTCTACTTAGAATCTAATTTTCCATTAAATAAACAGTCAATGTTCAGTAACCCACATGCTGATAAACTTTTGAAAACTTTAGAAAGTATTAAGTATAATCAAAGATTACTTTTAATTTTCGAGCTGGTAAGAGCCTGTGTCAGGGAACAGAGTTGACATTGAAGAGATAAAAGCACGATGATTTTCTTAAAGAAAAGCGAAATTCGTAAAAGAGACCAGGTGATTATATAAAGAAACACAGAATCCGTTTTCAGAAATGGCAAACATTGACCACAGAACACCAGTGTTGCCCGTGATGAGAGAAACAGTTAAAAGGAAGAATTCACGGTGGCCCAGCATAGATCAGGTGTGGGAGGACAGAGACGTGATGAAATGATCCTCCTTCTAACTTCCCAGAAAGGCACAAATGGCCAGCACTCTAACTGAAGACCACGCAGGCACCAGTGTGAACTCAGACTCCATGGCCAGCACCGTAACTGGAGACCACATGGGCAATGGTGTGAACTCAGACCCCACGGCCCGCACCGTAACTGGAGACCACACGGGCACCAGTGTGAACTTAGACCCGACGGCACCTGCCTGGGCTGCTCCAGCCACCACCAGAACCTGTTCTGCAGCTGAACTGGAAGCTGATTCTGGAAGGAACTGAGGAGCATGAGGACGAGATCCTTCTACCTCAACAGGGATCAATTTTTTAATGATTTCTTTCTTTTAGAAAACTGTTAATAAAATACTTTGTTCTAAAATGACCAGGATTTCAGCAGCCTCTACATTCCTTCATGTCAATCAAAGCTTAGGCACGTGGGTTACTTCACTGTTCGTGACACCCTTTTGAAATAAAACCCGGGGCCGCCTGTGTACCCAAGAGCCTGGGCACTGAACATTCAGACAAAACGTCCAGGGCGAGAATGTTCACGTCCCAGCGGTGCGGTAGAGTGGATGGGGGGAGTTCGAGCCACAGGTGGCCACGCCTCCCCTGCCTCCGGCCAGTGCCCACTGCTCACGCACTCCTTCCTCGGCCCATCCTGAGCCACGGGGCCTTCGCGTAACCAAGGCCACTACGGTACCTCCAGGAACAAACTGGTTACAGGTGGACTGCTCTCTATGCAACGTACAAAGATTGTTTTTAAAACTGCTCGTCTCTGGAACTTATCCCAGTAACAGGCTAGATTAAGAAAACTGACTAAAAACAGTAGGAAGAAAAACTCACTCTACCCGTTGAGGCAAGAGAAATGCACACAGCCTCTGAAATAACTGCAGAGGAGTTTTCCTGGGTTAGGTACGCGGTGGGGTGACCCTACCCCATAGCGGGGCGATGGCACATGGTGGGAACCAAGGAACATCTCCGAGTAAATGTAGGAAAATGCACTCAACTCCCAAACAGAGAGAGAAACTGCTTTTTTCCTTAAAAGCTTCTCTCTTTTATTCTCAGAAAGACTCTCTTTGGTGTCTTGACTGCTGAAGGGACAAGCCTGTCATCCCCAGAAAGCAGCCCTGGACAGTCTCCAGATCCTATGGCCCTCAGGCCCACCTTGCCTACTGATGATCCCACATTACGAAACCTAATCATCAGAAAGAGCCTCCCAGTCCGCAGCTCACCAGTGACATTTTATTCAGGGAAATGCTCATAAAAACCTGGGGCTCTGTGTAAACGCTGTCCCCTAGGTACTGAGGCTCCACACAGATGGCACACAGGGAGACAGGCCTCACCCCTTCCTGGTGCCCCAGGTCTCTCCTCACATTTTATTAGCTGAGTTTTGTGGCGGTTTGTTACTTTTAACCTGACTGTCCAAGGCAGCTGCACTAAACTAATTGTCCAGGGCAGATCCACTCATAATGACCATCAGCTCAGAGTTGGAAGTAGCACTGGAGAATTAGGTGGTATCAGGGCACTATGCTTCCCTGCCCTCTTTTCCAGGGATGCCAAGTAAGTTTCTGCCATGGCTGATGATGTCAGCACTACACTAACATTAGTTCAACGGCAGGCCACCAATTAATACTTAACGAACAATGCCCTTAAGAGCAAAACCCCATCTCTGCCAAAAATACAAAAAATTAGCTGGACGTGGTGGTGAGCGCCTATAATCTCAGCTACTGGGGGACTGAGGCAGGAGAATTGTTTGAACCCAGGAGGCAGAGTTTGCAGTGAGCCGAGATTGCACCATTGCACTCCAGCCTGGGCAACAAGAGTGAGACTCCATCTCCAAAAAAAAAAAAAAAGAAAAGAAAAGAAAGAAAGAAAGAAAGAAAGAAACGATTCTCATGACCCTGTCAACATCTTCAGTTTTTCCCAAGGATAGTGTAAAATTATCGCACACAACGTAAACCCAATTAGATCAACGTTCTCTCCTCACCAATCCATACCTAAATCCATATTTCAAAATGGTCCCCAATTTTTCACAATTTAAGAAGACTGAGAGGAATAACCATGAACAAGCAAGGTTTACACAGACGTCAGTCTTCCCAACTCTCGCTCAGGAGCTCACCCCAAACTCCTCCTGTGGAATCAGCCCGGATAACAGTTCCTGGTGGCCGCACAAGAACAGAGGGTCCCACGAACCCACGACAGACCCCACCATTCAGCCCCAGGCAGAGGAGGGAGGTGGACGGTCACGAAAGACAGAAAAGCAGGGAACTGTGACTCTTCTGAGTTAATGCAGGTGATTGGGCCAAAAAACAAGGCACATCCACCTGTGAATGGGGTGAGCTCCCAGCTGGCTGTGCAGAGTCTGTAGATATGAAGGAACTCACTTCCCCGCACACTGAAGTGCATGAGCATCTCCACATCGACCGCACCTGGGCTCTGCTCGCCCCTCACAAACTAAGATGACAGTGGCTGCTTCTGGACAGAATGTCAAGGACAGATGGACAGACATCCTGGACAGACACTGTACAGAGACCAGGGGCTGGGAAGGGGGAAGCGGCACAGCCTTGGAGCCAGCAGGGGCGAGGCCAGGAAGCCTCAGTGAAGGCCTGCATCTCCTCATCCAACAGAAGCAGGAGGGGCCACCCAGTGAGGGCTGCAGCTGCGGTGAAGTGGCCAGTGGGACATAGCAGGAGGCCGTGGCCAGCCTTACCCCCAGCCCAGGAGGAGGGGCCCAGCTGCGGGCACTGCCCCGGGAGCCAGAATCCTGAGCCCCCAGGGAAGGTGGGAAATTGCCCCTGGGCACTGGGTGCTCAGGCTGGAGGTGGTGAGACCTCGAGGCCCTGCAGTCGGGGAGGTGAGGGCAGAGATGGCCAAACTGCAGCTCAGTGAAGGGCTTTGTCAGGAAAGGCCCTCAGAGGCTGCCTCACCAGCCAGGGGGAGGTTACTTCCAGCCCAGAGGCTCCACAGGGCCCTCGGTGGTGATGCTTAACCTTGTCCTCTGACAGAGGACCATCGAGACAGAGTCACTCAAACCTCTGCCAAGCTCTGCACCCAAATGAAGCTGTTACCACAGACGCTGAGGCAGGTAGTGCTCATCTCAACTCTGTACAAGTGGTTTATTTAGCCAGTTCTCCAAATTCTTAATGACAAACCACACTAAACGTGTGTTTTCAGTATCACCTATGCTCATAGCTATGTATAAAATAACTATCACAAGGAAAACTAGGTGGTGAACCCAGGAGGAGGAAATCCCCACGACGAGTCGAGAGAACACCAACGGACCGTTGGCTCTTCCCGGCTGAACCCAAGAGCACTTGGCTGGGCTCACTTCCGTTCTAATTTCCAGATTTATTTTTACTTTCCCACATTTTCATTATGAAAATGTTCAAACATATTTAAAAAGTGGAAGAACAGTACAACGAGTGGTCAAGTTTTCTCCACGTGGAGCTCCAACAACTGCTAACATTTCGTTAGATTTGCTTTCTCACTCTCTCTGTAGATCAGACAGAGAGACAGATTTGTTTCTTCTCTGGAGCCACTTGAAGGTGAGAGGCTCCTGCTGCCTCACCGAGTCCTCAGGCACACGTTCCCCAGGAATAAAGGCCCCTCTGCAGCCGCAGTACCATCATCGGCAGACAAGAATGATTTCAGAGCATCGTTGTCCAGGTTATGTTCAGGTAGCACAATCGTTCCGAAAACGTCTTTTCTATCCGGGCCACACACTGTGCTGAGTGACTCTCCTTCCCCGTCTTAGTCAGGGACAGCCTCGCACCCCTTTTATCTGTGATCTTCACTTTTCGAGAAGATCATTGCATTGTCCTGCAGAATATCCCCTACCCCAGAGGCATCTGTTTCTAGGGCCATCATTAAATTCCCTACTATGCACCTCCATTCCCTGTAAACAGGAAGTTTCAGTCTCGAGGCGCGATCACCTTCTGTCAAATGCTTCTCGGCAGCTTCCGGGTGAGGCTGCTGCTTCACGAGGGGCGCGAGCTCCTACTCCTGGTCACTGACGGCACGGCCGCGACCAGCACCACACCCCGAATCAGAAACGTCTGGAGGGGCCGCGGGCAGCCGAGACACCTGGAGGTGTGAACGGCACAGGCGTGGGGCAAGAACAAGGTCAAATCATAACGGAACGTCTGATTCCAGACACTTCCACCTGGGTAAGATGGTGACATCTCCCTAGCAAGTATCTGAAGCCAGAAAGCATGACAGAAAATTCACGACCTGCCTTCGTTCACCCAGGCTGCTCTAACAACACACCACAGGCTGGGCAGGGGCTGGCAAATGACACAAGTTCATTTCTCACAGCTCTCAGTCTCAGTCTCAGGCTGGGAAGTCCATAGTCAAGGCCTGACAGGTTTGCCTGGTGAGGGCTTCCTGGTTCATAGACGGCGCTTCTCACTGGGTCCGCACACCATGGAAGGAGCGAGGGAGCTCTCTGTAGTCCCTTTTTTGAGGGCACAAATCCCATTTATGAGACCCTCACGACCTCCTCACCGCCCAAAGCTCCCCCTCCTAGCACTATCTCCTCGCGGGTGAGGATTCCAACTTGTGAATCTTGGGGAGACACAAACATTACAAAAGCCCATCATTTAATTTTTTTTAAAGGCATTTTTGCTTCTGCAAAGTCTCAAGATAAAATCAAAAGAAAGAGGTCTGAGTCAATCCACACAGTTCTCCCAAAAAGGGAAGTGATCAATTGCCACCACTTTTTATCCGAGACCTGCTGGGTGCCCCGGTCGGCATGACTGATTCTAAAACGCCATCCTCTCCTCTGCCATTCAGAGGTCAGAGTCAGTCCAGAGCTTAACAGCAAGGCAGAGCTGACTGAATGACACCAGCTAATCCAGTAAGACAAGCCAAGACTCCTGCCCAAGGCCTAATCCTTCCCCCAGGGAAACATGGAAGGGCCAGACACCTGGCAGCCCTTCCTTCCTGCTCTAAAGCCCCAGAGACACAGCGCCGGCCAGGTGTGTGCCTGGGGCAATGCACAGTAACGTCAGCTGGGCACCGAGTCTGAGAACATGTTATCAAGTAAAAATGAAAACAAGACTGCTGAGAAAAGTTCATGCTTAATCACCTCTGGGCTAAATTCTAAATACAATGTTATTTCAGAGCTAGGTGGAAGTAATTCCTTAAAAATATATATGAACAGTGACTAGCAACCAGGGTGATAAGTACTCAATATGTGTTTGATGAATAGATGAATTTTTAAAATTTATGAAAAGAGCACGCTCTATTTAGGAGAATTCTATTTAATTGGATGTCCTAACTATACAGTGGTTCCTTCGTGCTGACAGCAGAGTTTGTTTCAGTTAACTCAAAAAATGGTAAGTCACTCTAACAGAAAACCAAAAGGCTTTACAGAGAGTCAAATTATGGTGCCAATTCAACCGTGCATGGCAATTTCACCTTAATATTTAAATTCTCGAAGCACCATACTCAGAAAACGAGACATAACATACATAAATGCATCGACTAAAGCACCATCATCTAGAATTTGACAAAGTTTGACTGTGAGTTTCAAGAAAAGGGCTGATGAGGCCAAGAAGTTCCTTCCCCTCTCCCCTTACCTCCCATTTTGGTGACCAACTTAATGCAGAGAAATTCCTGTTTCAGGTTTGCACACATTGGAACAATCCTGGTATCTATTCCCCCAAGACACCAACAGGCTGAAGTCTGCAGGGTGCACATATTGAAAAATCACAGGAGCACTAGAGTGGCGGAAAGAGGTGCCCGTGAAGACGTCATCCTTTCTAAGACAGGGTCTGATTCCGCCTCCGGGCCCTTTTGCAAAAAGCCATTGGTACAAATTCATAGCCACCAGGAGGAAACACGCAAAAGACCCCACTGCCCTCCTGGATTCCCAGAAGGCCTCAGAAGGATGAGACATGCAGCCTGCGTGCAATCCTGGACCCTCTTCCCTGCATTCAGTTTGACATGTGTCACTTGTTTGACTGACGGAGGTCCCACAATGGGCACAAGGAGACCCGTCAGGTCAAGAGGGTGCTGCCCGGCTCATGGTCCACACATGCGGACCTGTCAGGTCAGGATGCCCGGCTCATGGCCCACACGTGGGGATGCGTCAGGTCGGGAGGGTGCTGCGCAGCTCTCAGTATCAGCCACATATGCACATTCTCCACTGAAGCCACTGCATGAAACCACTGCATGAAGCCACGCTGGAAGCACTTTCTGGCAGGTTGAGGAGGCTCGTGTCCAAGGTCATTAAACACATGGCAAGCTCGCCTTGGAGGCATTTTACTTTGCTTATGACAATGAAGCATTCTCATTGCACTGAATAGAGCACGCTTTCTTGTTCAGTGCCTCGTTGAAATAGGCATTTTGTACCTGTCTTACAGATTACATCAAGGCCCTAATACATTTAGACCCTTGTCTCAGGTACACACAAAGCAGCGGCATCTCTAGAACATGTTTTGGACCACGGGAGGAAACCAAATCGCAGCATTATCCATTGATGTTGCTTAAAGTGTATTTCCAAATGTGTCTCCCGAGCCCGGCCTGTGTTCACGGCTTCCGCTGACCACACGCCATCTGCTGGGCACTCTGTGCACTTTCTCTCACACCCGCCACGCCTGTGGTCCTGTGCCTATCCCGCCACACGTCCCCACGTGGCTAAATCTCCCACACTCACCACGCCTGTGGGCCTGTGCCTATCCCTCCAGGCGTCCGCACCTACCACGTGGCTAACGCACACTTCCTACAGGCGGCAAGTGCCTGAACATCCCCACGGCTGGAGGGGCTTTGGGTAGGTTCTACAGAACCCACAGACAGGCATGGCCACCCCGCCGACGGCCACCAGAGGCTTTGCTTTGTCTCTAGAGGTGCCGTTCGATGAGGCGACATGGCAGATGACCCAGTGTTAGGTAATTAAGACTCAGGAAATCACGGCCGTCTTACCTTTAGAACTCACCTCTCTCCCCAGCACTATATCGCGAAGGGTGGGTCGCCAGAGTTGGGGAAGAGATGCCCAAGGCTCCCTCCTGCCCTGACAAGCTGGGACACTGCTCCCCTCTGTTGGTTTCTCACCGCACCTCAATAAACTGAGCTCACAGCAAGAGGCAGGCATGGGCTGAGTAGAAACACACAGCAGACCCCGGGTGGGCAGGACGGAGGACGAGGGTGCTCGCGGAGACGAGGGTGTGCCCCAGGAAGAAGGTGCACGCGGGGTAGAGGGTGCGCGCGGGGAAGAGGGTGCACAGGCCCCGAGAACCTGGTGGCAGCAAGGCTGGTCAAGGCTGAACTCCAACAGAGGCAGCAGCAAAGGTGTTGGGAAGTCACAGAGAAAGCACCACCCAGAGGGGCTGCATGAACCAGCAGCGACCCCAACCCAACCTGCTCATCGGACTGGGCACACGCACACGCTGTGGACACGTGTGAATATGTTCCACTTAACGTGATGTTACATAATAATCAACAATGTTAACCCCACGACTTCATTACATGGCATCTGGCACATTGAGACTTTTTATTCTGTCTCTCTTCCTATACAAAGAAGTGGAAAATAGGTCCAAGATCATTCACAACAAATTATTGCTAATTGAAAAAAAAAAAAAATTCCTACCCTCACCTTGGAGGATCTCAAGGCAACACCTCGTTCTTTGAGGTCATGGTTGGGACCCTCTCCGGACCCCTAGATGGGTCTGAAACTGCAAGGAATCCCCAAATGGGCAGTTTTGGGGCCAGCACAGATGCCAGCCACACATCCAGGCAGGTCTTGGCAGGTTGCTCCGTGACTTCGGCTGGGTCACTAACCTTTTCTTGCACTCAGAACCTGCCAGGAACGAGGGCACTGGCCCGCACGTCTCTGCTCCCAAGGCTACATCCCCTATGTTCCGCTGCACTCTGGGTTCCATGCCTTAGATCCCAGGCACCTTAAAGTTGACGTTTCCCCACCAGCCCTCATGAAGTTGATACTCAGATAACGTCCTTCCTCTCCCACCTGGTCAGTACCCGGGGAGAAAGGAACCCGGGTCTCAGTTTGATTTTCTGCCAGTCCATCGAAAAAACAGCTGGCCAGCAGCACTGGTGCACAGCACTGCCAGGTTACCTGTGACGAAAACAAAGCAAAACGAGATATACTCAAGTCAGCTGCGGCAAGTGCTTCTACATCCCTGCTCCAACAAGGAAAGACAGGAGGCCAGGAGTGTGGCTCACGCCTCTTGTCCTTCCTTGTTGGGTCAGGGGTACAGAAGCATTTTGGGAGACTGAGGCAGGACAAATGCTTGAATTTGAGACCACCCTGGGCAACATAGCAAGACTCGTCTCTACAAAAAAAAAAAAAAAAAAAATAGCCAGGTATGGTATCGTGCCTGTGGTCCCAGATACTCAGGGGGCTGAGGTGAGACGATCACCTGAGTCCAGGAGGCAGAGGTTGCAGGGAGCCAAGATTGCACCACTGCACTCCAGCCTGGGCATCAGGATGAGACCCTGTATCAAAATAAAGAAAAAAGAAAAAACAAAAAAAAGGATAAGAAATACAGGAGACCACTAATAATTCCAAATAGTGCCTGCTAATTTGAAATCTTTTCCAGATATGGTGAAGGAAATCATTTTTCTTCCTACGCCCATTCTAAGGAAACGTTTCTATTTTTCTGCTATACAATTTGGTAACCTGCCATTTCAGATCCTGGCCTCTTTAAGCAGGACTTGCTGGAGTGCCAACAAAGCAGCGCTCTGAAACCTCAGCATCCTCAGCATCACCCTGGAGGGCAGGTGAAGGATGCTGGGCCTCCACCTCCAAAAGTCACACTGGGGTGGGGCAGATCTGGGGTGAGGCAGGGTTTGCATTTCTAGTCTAGGGCCACACCACCCTAAACACGCCCATCTCATCTAACGCATACCAGAGGGAGAAGCCACGTAGGGCAAGTCACAGAGCAAGCGTCCAGGCACCAGGTCACCAGTTGTCTATTTAAATGCAAACCCGTCAAACAGCTTAAGTCAAACAGGTTCACCCTCCTAACACATTGGCCAACACAGCTAGTGATAAATATCACTGCTGTTAGACCTTCTGCTCACTGATGACCAGAGCAATGGCCTGAAACATCAAAGCTGAAGGGTGTGTGCCACGGTCAGGGCTCTGAACACCCCCATCCCAGGCCATCTCACACGGGTGCCTTCACTGGCACCGGGGTCTCACAGACCAGCTCCACGCTCACACTTACTGGGACGCAACCACCCTTTCAGCCCTTCATGCATCTGTACCCTATAGCAGTGTTCAAGGGAGGCTAATTTAAGTAAGAAATGTAATACGGACATCTGTGAACTCTTCCTCCATATCCACTGAGTGGCCGTCCAGAAACAGAAATATTAAAAAGAAAAAGAAGATTTAAGAGTCAAACACAGGGCCGGGTGCAGTGGCCCATGCCTGTAATCTCAGCACTTTGGGAGGCCAAGGCGGGTGGATCACATGGGGCCAACAGTTTAAGACCAGCCGACCAACATGGCAAAATCCTGTCTCTACTAAAAATACAAAAATCAGCCAGGCATGGTGGCACATGCCTGTAATCCCAGCTACTAGGGGGGCTGAGGCAAGAGAATTGCTCGAACTGAAAGGCAGAGGTTGCAGTGAGTGGAGGTTGCGGTGAGCCTAGATCATGACACTGCACTTCAATCTGGATGACAGAGCAAGACTCCGTCTCAAAAAAACAAAAACAGGCCAGGCACGGTGGCTCACGCCTGCAATCCCAGCACTTCAGGAGGCCAAGGCGGGTGGATCACAATGTCAGGAGATCGAGACCATCCTGGTTAACACTGTGAAACCTCGTCTCTACTAAAAATACAAAAAATTTAGCAGGGCGTGGTGTGGGCACCTGTAGTCCCAGCTACTCGGGAGGCTGAGGCAGGAGAATGGTGTGAACACGGGAGGTGGAGCTTTCAGTGAGCCTGGATCGCGCCACTGCACTCCAGCCTGAGTGACAGAGAGAGACTCCATCTCAAAAAAAATAACAACAACAACAACAACAACAAAAACACAGAAACTCGTGGAACAAGCCCTTGCCCCACTCCATGTCAGCTGTGCTGTGCCACCCAGGAGCATGCCAAGCTCAAAGAGTCATCCACCTGCCTTGCGTAAACGATGTCACTACTCGAATCACAGAGACTCAGATTCCCTAGCCCTCGCCATGTGCATGTCACTCACAAGCAGGCATGAGGACCCCCGCAATTCACAGGGAATCCCTCTGGCCATCTGATGACCATCCATTCATAAATAAAAAGCATTAATTCCAGCGGGGTTGCAGAGGTGTATACATCAATACTTGTTACTGTTCACAAATGTTCCACTTGCGGATGGAGTGACGTTACAGAATTGGGAAGAACTTCACAGACATACGAGGGGTGCATTTAAGGAAAAAGTGTAAGGAAAAGGTGAGAAAATGGAATATGCTAACCTCTGTCTTTTCATCACCCTCTAAATCTTATGATTCCAGTTCTGTTCATTCTGCAGTGAAAAATAACAAGTGATTCACACTCAGACACAAGGTGGCTTAGGAAACTATGGCTGTTTTACAAAGATGAAACAATTTCGAAGATCAGGATTCCATGAACGTACTTACTTAAAGAGAGAAGAGACTGGGAGTTACACATCAACTTACCAAGGCTGTCCCGAAGTCCAGGAGCCCCTTAGGAGAACAGAGAATGTGCAGTCTCCACAGACCAATGCAGGTGGCTGGGCCCAAGAGTGGGGACGGGTAGGCTGCAGGAGGCTTGCAGAGGGAGCTGTACCACCAGCCTCTCGCAGAAATTCCTAATTAAACCCTGACAGCAACTCTGTTTAGTGAATTGTCTCCTGGTAACTAAGAAGAGTGAAGCTGTTGAAAGCCTACAGCCAACCCTCTGGATAACTGTTGAGATGTATTTTAGAGAAGGAAATGATCCTGTCACAATCCCAGTCCTGCCCACAGCTGCAAGCACATCCTGGGAGTGCGGCTTCTTGCTCTGTCAGCACCAGAGCCCACTGTAGTGCCACACGGGTTCTGCCCGACGTTCCCACTTCAGGGAGTCTGGGCAGGTGCAGCTGAAACACCCAGGGGGCAACCCCCACACTCACTTCTCAAAAGTACATGCAGAGGCAGACAGAATGAAACACGGCCCCCAAACCTCAGACGTACGGTTCAGCGGCACGGCCCACCATAGAGCCACATGGGATTTGCCCGACGTCCCCAATTCACAGAGTCTGGGCAGGCCCAGCTGAAACAGCACCTGGGGGGCAACCTCCAACCCCACTTCTCAAAAGTACATGCAGAGGCAGACAGAATAAAACACGGCCCTCGAGCCCCAGACATAAAGTTTGGCACGGGCATCTGTGAAACAAGAACAAAAGTCGCATGGGAAAGTGAGCACAAAAATGAAAAAAATAACAGAATTACAGTGAAGATGGATGAGATGGGGAGGATTGCGAGGAAGTTGAGAAAGGGACTGAGGGCCTGAAGGGGGACATAAGGGCTGGACATTCCCGACAAGGTAACAAACACAGCTCTGGATGAGGTGGGACATCATCTTCATTATGGAAATAAAGGGGAAAAGCCTGAAAACATCAGTTTCCTACCAAGAAGCAAAAATCAAACTGGCTTCAGATTTCTCCTCTACAACACTGGGTTCCAAAAGATGAGGATGTGGCATCCGTGGGGTCTTGAGGGAGAGCTGGCACAAACGTCCCAGAGCTGCCGTCTCCAGAAGCAGCTGAAACAGCCTCAGATCCAGCAAACTCTTGTCTTGAAAAATCTATCAGAGTACACCCCCTTATCAAAGGGACGCGTGGCTGCAGGGGTTGTGGTGTAAGGCAATTTAGAAATCTTACTCCGTGCAGACCCTAAACTTGGGAGGCTGCTGGTCACACCCTGGGAGGACCTCAGCCAGCGGGAAGCCCTGTGCCTCCTCTCTGCTCCATCTCTAATGCCAAGAAACATTTTATGCATAATATTACGTTATTTCCAATTTGTTAAATTGTATCTATTAAGTCCATAAAGAGACCAAGAAAATGTATAAAAACATTGATGACTTCACGGTGGTATTATAATTAATTTTTAAACAAAACATGTTGTCTAAATTTTCCAGACTGAAAAAATACTCTTTTTAGCAAGAAAGGTGCTTTTAAAGTCACCATAAACAATTATATATCCATCCTACGAACGTGGTCTTAAAACAAAAAGTGAAGAGCAAAAACAGCAGAAGGAAGTGCATGAATATGTTGATAACGTTTATCTCTGAATGGGGGCGCTGTTTTGCCTTCCATTTCCCTATGCTTGAAGTGTCACCTCTGTAATGTAATAATAGAGCAAACACCACAGTTGAGGAAACACTGCTGCCCACTAGGACATAAACCAAGTCTCCTCCAAAATGCTGCGACCCCAACCTCTGATTTTATCTTTTAAATCAGCTCGGTTTTCTCCCCAAAAAAGAAGCATATTGTATCATTACTCTTTAAAGTTAGGTGACTTAACAGGCATACAGACTTAAACACCTTCTGGAAAGGTGATGTGTCAAGTTTAACTAAGATTTGTTTTGTTCTGAAAAGAGCAGGGGCACGTTCCCAGGTGAGGGGACTCCAGGAAACACTGGCTGTGTCCGATGGGCCCTCACCTGGAGAAACAAGCGCTCGACGCCTCCACCCTCCACCCGGACTCAGCAGGAAAGGGATGCAGAGCTGAAGACAGACTCATCTATAAAAACCCCAACGGCTGTTTCCAGGAGCTACTCACTGTCCCGTGCCGCTGCACCCTGCCCCCCTGTGCAGGTACCGGAGCTGCTGTCCAGGCTTCCCCAGGCTCTCCACGCCTCCTTCCACCCCACGCCAACCTGCACCACCCAACTCCCCACCGTCTCTTACTGACCACCGGCCTCAATTCCCGCATAGCCTGGAAACTGCAAAGCTGCCTGGCAGCAAGAGGGGACGGGCAGCGAACGCACCAGCCAGGTGGCACCTGCTTCCACCAGACTGCAGGGTCACAGCCCCTGCCTCATGGAGCCGTTGTTATGCACAACTACACTGGGAAATCAATGCAGCTTTAGCTTTACTTTGGTGCTAAATTAACTTTATAACACTTGGTTATAACATACATTAATTTTTACAGCAATTACTAAAATAACAACTCATAATGCATTCATTTACCATATTCAGAAAAGCAACTGAAAAACCAAACACACAGCAGAATTTTATAGGACTGTAGTAGTTTTTGTTAGGTTGTCAAATTATTTTAAGCTCAAAATTAAAGTAATTAAATCTGTGACCCTCAACTGGGGGAGGTGGGCACACACAGAGAGGGGAAGTTAAAATCCTTTTTTTCTTCCAAACCTCACACAGACCCACTCGGCTGGTCATTCCCATTGCTGGAATTATGTCCTGTTCCTTAGGTTAAAAACAACTGCCTTCATGCCTATTAAAAATAATGTTTCTTCCTTTCCTGAGTGATTGTGAAATGAGCCATGGTGGCAAGGTAGGCACGAACCGAGGGAAACTGAGTCCATGCCCACATTTGATGGTGGGCAAGAACAGAAGGAAATTGGGTCCATACCCACATTTGATGGTGGGTGAGAACAGAAGGTAACTAGGTCCACATCTATATTTGATGGTGGGCAAGAACAGAGGGAAACTGAATCCGTGTCCACATTTGATGGTGGGCAAGAACAGAGGGAAAGTGTGTCCAAGTCCACATTTGATGGTTAGCAAGAACAGGGGGAAGCTGGGTCCACGTCCACATTTGATGGTGGGAAAGAACGGGGGAAACTGGGTCCACGTCCACGTTTGATGATGGGCGAGAACACGGGGAAACTGGGTCAAAGTCCACATTTGATGATGGGCGAGACCAGGGGGAAACTGAGTCCACATCCACATTTGATGGTGGGAGAGAACAGGGGAAAACTCGGTCCACGTCCACATTTGATGGTGGCTTTTAATGCACTGCAGCCTGTGTCCCCTTGACCTTCACGAATTTTCAGGTAGTAAGAAAGCAATTTTTCTTACTGGAAAGGAGAAAACTAAGTGGCTGCAAAGTAATATAATTTCCTTAAAGCAAAACAACAGAGAACCAACTTTGACTTTTTCCACATTACCCAGTAATTCTAAGACCAAAGGTTTTGTCATGTTACAGCAAATGCCGTTCATTAGGGGGAAATTGGAAGTCAGAACAATGTGTGCTATTCAAATTCTCAATGAATAATTAACTCAAATGGGTTCAGAGTGCTACAAAATGAAATTAATTTGTTTTTAGTTTAACCCCAAATCCCCAATCCCTGGCCAAATGATCCTCTATGTATCCTACATAAAGGACAGGGTCTTTCTGGCAGAAAACCATTAAAAGTTTTTATTTGCAGTAAGAGAAGCATGCCTTCTTATCAAACAGGTGCATGGCCCCCTTGCGGGGGGGTCACCCATCACCTGCATCCCCGTGTGTCACGGTGTTGCCGCACACCATTAACGCATCAAAATGGAAAAGGAAATGTAAGCAGTGTTTGCTGTCCAAAGTTCACGTCAACAACTCCTTATTATGAAGGCACTTCTGAGCCTTTCCTCCTGCATCTGGGAGCTGCCAGCAACCCAGTTCCAGGAGAGAAAATAGCTCGACACCTCCTGCAGCCCATGGAGTCCTCTTGTTGGGACAAGGTCCCCCCAGGAGAGAGGAGCCCCCAGCAGGGTCAACACTGGAGGTCCTGGGGGTGGGTGGTGCTGGGGAGGCCATGCGGGGAGGGCTGTTCCCTGTTCCCTTCCCCTCAGGAGACAGCTGGCCCAAGGTGACACAGGACCGGATGGGATTTCAGGGTCAGGGACCACGGAGCCCGGGGCTGTGGACCACACCAGCCCAAAGCCACTGCATGCCCCAGACCGGGGCTGTGGACCACACCAGCCCACGGCCACTGTATGCCCCAGACCAACACGAGAAGAGTGCAGACCAACAACATCTTCGTCTACGGTAGGTGTCACGGTTATCGTTCCTAAGAGAGTCCACGGCCACTTCTACCAGGTGCCCTCCACTCTTCCCCTGCCCCAGCTGGTCCCCCTGTGACAGCCGTGTCTTTGAGAACGGGGTGTGGAGCCAGGGGGAAAACACAAAATAAACCACCTGCTACTAGAAACAGCCTCGCTGTCCTCAGGGAGCCGGTCCCGGGGCCAGCCTCGCTGTCCTCAAGGAGTCGATCCCGGGGCCAGCCTCACTGGACTCAGGGAGTCGGTTCCAGGACCCCATGGACACCAAATCCAGGCACATTCAAGCCCCACAGGTGGACCTGCCGAACCTGCGTGTACAAAGAGTCGGCCCTCCGACACGCGTTTCACATGGCAGGAACACTGTATTTTCTGCGTGTACAAAGAATCAGCCCTCCGACATGCGTTTCACGTGGCAGAACACTGTATTTTCTCCCTGAGTTTGGTTGAAAAAATCCACCTATAAGTTGACCCGCAAAGCTCAAGCTTGTGTTGGACAAGAGTCAACTGTACGCAATTGACACTGATTCCTACCAACAATATCCAAATCTTACCATGACCAGCACGATAAAGAGAATGAGCAAAATTTAAAAACTAAAGCAGAGTTTTTTCCTGCTAGTTGGGGCACTGCGAATCCCCTGTGGGAAAGACCACACTGGCTGCTGACCAAACTCCATCGGCCTCTTCCTCCGTCCTGAGGGCATCTTCCTCCATCCTGACAGCAGCCTGGGCTTACCTCAGTCCCAGGGCGGGGGAGGAGGACGCACTGTGCACCCTCCCAGCTCTCCTCCGCCCCTTCCCTCAGGCTGGCCCAAGAGCAGCCTGGACAGTCAGGTGCTGGGGACACCGAGCTGCCCCTCCTCGGCCCACAACCTCAGGCCACTTGTCTCATTTGTGACTGAGAAACAGAGCTGCAGCTGCAGGCGGGAGGCGGGACACGCTGGGATCTACCCATGGCCAGGCCGAGCTGCTCTGATCACTCAAGCTTCACTTTCATCACTTGCTCTACCAAATAAACTAGAATAAAATATGCCACTTCCTCCTTTGCACACACTCCCAAGCCTCCCATCCCACTTCCCGGCGCTGACCCCATAAGAACACTTTCTGTGCCTTTCCAGGTATTTTCTATCCTCCTCAAGCACAGAACCACATTCAGAGTGAATTTTTTTTTTTTTTTTTTTTTTTTTTTTTTTTACAGAAATGGCACCAGGGCAGATGATGTTTTTTTGTACCATTTCTTTGGTTTCTTGGGCATTTTCCGCACCAGGACAGATGGGCTCTGCTCTCCTTCCTCCCCACCGAAGGCTGCCTCACAGCAGCCACACACAGAGCCGTAAGCCCTCGCAAGACTGTGGGTGTCTCGGGGTGCCCCATGTCCCCAAAGACCAAGGGGTCACAGATCCACACTGTCCAACAACACTTCAGACATGGCCTCGAGCCTGGGAACCCTGCTGGCCAGCCCAGGCCAGCAACAGAATAGAGGTGTGAGAGGTAACATTTGCACTTCTTAAAAAAAAAAAAAAAAAAAGGCAGATATTGAGTGCCACATTTAAAATGATCATGGTGGCCAGGCACAGTGGCTCATGTGTGTAATGTAAGCACTTTGGGAGGCCAAGGTTGGCAGATCCCTTGAGGTCAGGAGTTCAAGACCAGCCTGGCCAACACGGTGAGACCCCTGTCTCTACTAAAAATACAAAAATTAGCTGGGCATGGTGGCAGGCACATGTAATCCCAGCTACTTGGGAGGCTGAGACACAAGATTCTCTTGAACCCTGGAAGCAGAGGTTACAGTGAGCTGAGATTATGCCACTGCAATCCAGCCTGGGTGACAGAGCAAGACTCTGTCTCAAAAATAAAAACAATAAATAATAACAAAAGAAAAAATATATATGCATTCCTAGTCCCTTGGAGCTGCAGCAACAAAGCTGGTGATATATTTTGGGTGTTTCTAATCAATGTTTTCCATGAGCTACACTGCAAGTCTCAACCTTGACCCTGCTACAGTAATCATCTATTACAAATTAAAACAAGAGCCATAACTCTGTCTCCTACTAAAATATTCTAACTGAGACATGTTAACAGAATACATTTCTTTGGGTGAGAAAGTATCCACCAGGGTGGGGAACAGACGGCCCACCGATTGTGCTGTGGCCCTAACCACCAAAGACTCATGAATCATCCACAGCAAGGCTGGTGACTCAAAAAGAACACTAAATTGCTCTTTGACATCAATTCTTAAACCTTGAGAAACCAAAGTTCTCTTTGTAACAGACTTGAAAAAGGATGAAGTCAGAAGTAGCTCAGCAGAGATGCACCAACTCTTACCTGGGAGAGACACTCCTTGCTAATCACGTCTGGATTAACGGATGTGCTAAAAGCATCTCTTCCAACAGAGACACAGACTGCAAACAGGAATGCCATGAACACCTTCCCCAGATAACCCAGTCCTCACCCATCCACCCCTCAGGAGGTCCCCAGACAAGTCCAATAAGGAAATCACCCCACAGCAGATTCAGGTGCAGGCAGTGAGGGTAGTGGCGTCAGGGAATTCCGCCGTAAACCTTGGCAGCACGCAGGGAGGTGTACCCAGCTGGACAGGTGAAGTCAGAAGTGCAGGATGATCTGGCCATTCCAAATGAGCAGGGCATAACAATTTTGTTAAAATGAAACCCAGCCTTTGAAAAGGCCTGGACTTCCCACAGTGTGTGGTATTTATAGCGTGGACGGCACTGTAGAGAAGTTATCAGAGGGTTCACGACGGCAAGATCCACGGAGGCTCTGCCATGTGCCAGGCATGAGACAACAATTCACACAAAACACCTCATTTCACCCTACACAGAGTCCACAGACTGCTCCACAGTCTCCCAGGTAAGAGTTGGTGCATCTCTGCTGAGCTACTTCTGACTTCATCCTTTCTCAACTGCTTCATGTTTCACCCTACACAGAGTCCACAGACTGCCCCACATTTCACCCTACACAGAGTCCACAGACTGCCCCACATTTCACCCTACACAGAGTACAGAGACTGCTTCACAGAATACTACCAAAGGGGACCATCAAATGATCCCCAAGAAGTAATGAGCGCCTTAAAAGTAAGAAAGCCAACCTCCTCCCCCTCTATTAACTTCCTCTCCTCATTTCCGCAGAACCAAAGAAATATGAAGGGCCAGTGACGCCCCACTGAAGAACGCTCTCCTGGTGGTTACACTCTGTACATAGGGAGCACAACCCTGCTCCGTGCTGCCTGAGGCTACTATTCTATACTACACTAGTACGATCTGTTTGTTCTATTCTATACTATTCCATTCTCTATGATAGAATACTACAGCTTCACTCCATACTATAAAATGCTGTACTATCTGTTCTATTCTATTCTATTTTCTTCTATACAGAAAGGAGTTAGCCAGCTTGCTTTAGGCAGACAGTAAGGGAAGGGTCCCAGAGAGCCTCCAGCCCATGTTTTGTGCAGATAGGGGGACTTGCACGGGGGGGCCCTCCTAAACATGCTCACAGCAGACTAAATGTCCCCACGCACACGAGGGAATGGGGTGGAACCACCAGATATTTGCTCCTTAGACAGCGAGACCAGCCCCATCAGCTTCTATATAAAAGCCCTTGTAGTCAACTGGGAAGGGGGCGACCAGCAATCTGCTCTCAGGACCCCTCTTTTCGCTGAGAGCTTAACTTTTAGCTTAACGAGTTCCACTGCACTCACTCTTCGATGTCCCCGTGCCTGTTTCTTCCTGGTCATGAGACAAGAACCTGGACCTAGCTGAGCTAAACAGCAAAACTCCTGCATCAGTGCTACAGAACACTATCCTCTCTGTTCTGTGCCATGCGACTCTACTATTCCACACCACACTACGTAATATTAATACTATGCTGTGTGTTCTAATCTAGATTGTATTATGCTATGCAATACTACGTCATTAGTTCAACTGAATACTCTACAATACTATCCCACTTGTTCTATTCTAGACCATGTAATACGATTTTTCCTATTGTATACTACACTACATAATGTTACACTGTTTCTTCTATTCTATGCTACCCTATATAACATTATGCTATTTGTTCTATTCTGCGCTACTCTATATAATTATATTCTGTTTGTTCCATTCTATACAATACCTTGCATCATTTTACCATGTTCTACGATACAAGAGTAGAGTCAGTTATACTTTCATAATCTTTTCCAAGCTCTTACCCAGTAAGAAATGTGATGTTTTACTATGCCTCACATAAATGCACATTTCATGATAATCAATGCCATTTCCTATGGTTGTAGAATTCTGTCTCTATGATTCTACTGATACGGCTTCTTTGGGCTTTTCTTTAAGTCCTTTGCAGTGTCTGGTTTCCTAGTGAAAAGATGACTAAGGTCCCGATAAGATCCTACAAAACCAGCATTCACACAGGCTCACCTGTGTGCACTCTGCTGGACTCCATGTTGAAGGAGTGACAGGAAGACAGACGGCTGTCGGTGGATGGAAGGCAACAAGCACAGAGTAGATTCCAGAACTGAGACATGTACCAAGGCTCTGGCACAGCTGAGGGTCGATCCCAATTCTAGCCTCTCACAGAAAGGCAGAGGGGACTTAGCACAAAGAGCACGGAACTTTGCTTTAATAAAGCAAATGCTTACCATCCACTGTGAGGAGCTCAAGGAGAAATGGCAGTAGGCTCTACTAATGATACTGCTTTAAAAAATGGAAGGGAGAGGGTACATTTTCACATGGGCCATGTGGAAAGTTGGCTGGACCTGCCGCTGGACCTGACACTGGACCTGCTGCTGGACCTGCCCCTGGACCTGTCGCTGGACCTGCTGCTGGACCTGTTCCTGGACCTGATGCTGGACCTGCCGCTGGACCTGATGCTGGACCTGACGCTGGACCTGCCCCTGGACCTGCCACTCGGTCTGCTACTGGACTGCTAACAAATGCTGCAGATTTTTATGTAGAAGAAAGTACAATGCGTCTGAGAGCAGCTGTCCCAGCTCTGGATGAAGCCGGCAGAAAAAGGAAGCAGCAGAGACGCTGGTATCATTCAGTGGGCAGAGTCAATGACCCTCCTCTAAGTCCAGCAAAGCTCAACCTGCATGTCTGCAACTAGAAATACCAATCATAAGCCAGACCTCCTGGCAAATACCATTGACCCGCTGTAATTCTGGGTGGTGTATTATGTCCCATGTACAGGAAATCATTCACAAAGCCTTTAACCAGGAAGTACTAACATGACTTTTAATGCAATATAACAGCTTTGCACCCATTTAACATATATTTAACCCCAGTGGTATATTTAAATATATATTTTATAGAACATCAGGCATGTTTACCTAATGGCTCGAACTTTCACAATGTCTCTCTCCCTGAGAGGACAGCGGAGGATCCCATGCACTGTCTCCAGGAACATGCCCCTCCCAGAGAGGATTCACAAATCAAATGTGCACATGCATGCATGCACAGACACATATCACACACACACACACACATGGACACGCACACCTATATGCAATACATACATTCACACATGCACACACGTTCACATAATCACATAATACCACCACATAACAGATGCGTACACATACACACAACACTCAAACACACGCACACAAACATACAACACTCAAACACACACGCACAAGCATACACACAACACTCAAACACACATGCATATACATACACATTCTGACACACATACATACGTAAGTGCGTAGACATAACATGCACAAATATACATGTATAACTATATACACATGAGCATCCATGCATGCCTACTTACACATATGTGCAGTCGTGCCTAAACATGTAACACATGCACACACATACATGCAACACAAATACACATGCACACATATACACATGCATGCACATGTACATTACACACAAAGGCACACATACATGCACAACACATATACATGCAATACACACTTTCATACACATAAATGCAAACACACATACATATATACATCCCTCAAAGACCCCATTATTCAATTCTAAACAAAGTGGTTTATCCCCCAAATGTACCTTCCCGTAATTAAGAAGCTCTACTGCACATTTCTTGTTTCAAATAATGAGGTCTCACACACAGCACACACACATTTATACTCCAATACGTGTGAACATATAAATAGAAATAGGCACACGTGCACGAAGACCCTCTTCTGTAAAGGTATTCTCAAACTTGAACTGAACGAATTCTGCTAATTATAGTCAGAGTCAGCAAAGATATATATTTGACCTTGGAATGAATATACTCGTTCTTTTCGTTACCCCTGGCAACAGCAAGAATGTAAAACAGTTGTGCGATATCATGTCACTTATTCAATCCCACTTCCTGGGATCTGACCCATTTGGAATAGCGTTTCTGTCTGAGTGATTTCCTTCTGACTAAAATCATGAGACAATTCCTTCTCTTCCTGCTTTCTCTTTCCCAGGCCTTTTCACTGCCCTTTCATCATCTCAGAAATAAATCATAATTGTCAAAATGGAACGCAAAGAAACAGCCTTAGGAGAGAATCCCACAATGGAATGGACCCAAGAGAGGAAAAAGTATTCTTTTTGAAAATGTACAAAAGGAAAAGTCAAGAGGCCTGGGTTCCCTCTCATGACAGAAACAGACGTCAGCATAGCAGGTCGCTCAGCACAGTTCAGCTCTGTGTATGAAACAGAGATTCTAGTCCTTGTCCCTGTTTCAAGCTCTGTGTATGAAATAGATTATAGCCCTTGTCCCTGTTTCATGATGTTGCAGTGAAGGTAACAAAACAGACAAAGGGCACAGGCTGCAGAAAAGGATTTTAAAAGGATGACTTTTAAAATGTGAGCCTGCTTTTCAAGGGCACAATGAGGACATTTTCAAGTATATTAAAGCTGATTTATAAGAGATAGGTATAAAGACTCTACAAGGTCGTTAGACTTTAGACTTACAAAGAAAACAAATCACATTCTCCTAGCATCACCAGTCAGGTGTTCCACAAATACTAAGAATAGCCACTGCAACGGGGTCCACTATGAGGGGTCAAAACATAACCCATGAAGCATGGCCGAGAGCTCCTATAACCTGATTTCTAGGAATCTAATTTTAAACATCCTCACAGCTAGCACATCACAAAAATACAGAGCTCCAAATGCTGTAACACAAGTGCTAACAACACCTAGCCAAAAATATACGAGGCATTTCAGGCAAAAATCCCAGAATCAGAAGAACACAAGTTTTCTAAGTTCTTCAAAAGCCGGCGCTGGTTGAGGCTCTTCTGCAGACTTCAACAAAAGACACGCTAGAATTAGCCATTGACGGTAACCCTGAGTCAACACGCACAGTGTTCGGAAAAGCACAAGGCCTGCTCCGGCTTGAGACCCTGGGAACTTTCTCTGGACCGCACCGAGTGGACGACTTTGAGAACTCAAAATAACCAACAACCAGTCCATGAACAGGGAAAGAAGACTGCAGCCTCCCTGGGGACCTGGCTCCATGCCTGCCCCCTTTCTTCCAGATACCTTTGCCCTTCCTGGCTCCCTCCTCCACCTGGAGATGCTCCGGGTTCAGGCCCCTCTCCAGTTGTGTCTCGGTCCACAGCTGGCTACCTGTGTGAAGCACCAGGCCTTGAAGGACCATCTCCACCTGCTTCCTGCACTTCCCACCCACTTCCACCATGACACCCAGGCTCTGGCTGCTCTCAGGGATCAGGGCCGCCAGGCTCCCCTCACAGGCTCCAACTGGAGTCCTGCCCCCTGGTTTTCAGCAACACTTGGGACTTTCTCCTGGAAACTCTCGGCTCTGGGCTTTAGTGAACTGCGCCATCCAGCTCTTCTCTGCACTCTAAGCAGGGCCTTCTCTGGGTCTTCCAACCCTTCCTCCATTTCCAAATGTGGGCTTTCCTTTGGCCTCCTCTCTCCAGACATGCACGCCTCACACTCTGGCTACTTGACCTGCACTTCTACCTAAGAGGCTCCCAAATGCTCCCTGCTCCAGATTTTCCCCAAGCCTCCTCCTGTATTTCCAAACTTGCAGCTTGCAGTGGTGTCTCTAAGTATCTCTGAGTCAGGTCCACACTTGCTTCTCCTGATTTCCGGCAAAGCGCAACGGCGACCTCGGGGTGCAGACTCGCAGCTTCATCCGCCTTCCTGTACTCCCTCTTCCCCTCCTGACCCAGGCACCGAATTGCTCAGCTCACTGGCTGCCTTCTCTCCTCCTCCGGCCACGGCGAGTGCCCTGCATGAGCCTGCCCTGTCACCCCCCGGCTCCACGGCATGCCGCACATCAGAGACACGATTCTCTCCGAAACCCTCAGTGGTTCCCTAGTATCGCACAGGTAAGGACTTCCACATTCTGGCCCCAATCTAACTTTCTGGCCTCAGATATGCACATGCATATTTTATCTATGCAAAGAGAGTACAGGCCTCACACCCGCTCTCATTCCTGGGCTCCTAGTTCCTTTTAAAGGTGCTGTATGAGGTACCTATGCACTTTCCAAACACTAACTGAATATGCGCTTGGAGAACACTTACTTGATAATTTTGTGGCATTGCCGGATAACGTGGACAAAGTGAGAACTACGCAGGTGTGTGGATGCTGCCTTGCCCAGACCTCACTTACCCAGACACTCCCAGATGCTCAAGGTGACCAGCCCTATTGGCGCACAGGCAGGCGCAGGCTGCACCCCCACAGCCGGGCCCCGCGAGCTGAACTATAATTACGAAGCAGTTGTTTGCTCCTAAATCTGTTTATGCTGGTGCATTTGTTACACATTACTGAAACCAATAAAGTATGACTCCAAAGAGAGAATAATTGTATGAAAACTAAGTTGGATGCCTTTCAAAGACTTAATATAGGGGAATTTTTTTTTTCATTTTAATCTTTTTAAAATTGCTATCAAATTAGGTATGGGCAAAAAATATATACAATGTTTGAGGAAATAATTTTTAACGGTTTCATATCTAACATACCTTGCTTCTCTTGTGTTGCCTATTCTCTTCTAGAAGAATAAAAACTGTGGCAGGCCTGCGATGGCTGTGGTTGAGGAAAGAGGCCACAGCCACAGCCAGCAGAACCATGCTCAGCAGCAGCCTAGCCCCGCGTGGAAGAGGCGTGAACACTCTCGGGAGAGGTGGATGTGCACTAACGGTTCCCAGCTCTGACCTCTTTATCTGAATGTGGTGATTGGTTTTATCTGAATGTCAGACAAAAGGGTGTCTACGTCCAGGAAAGACTCTAAACACTCTGGACGCTGCTGCGGCAGATGGTGACCGTGACCCAGTGATACCACTCTCCAGTGGGCAGCCAACCCAGTCTCCTAATCGTAAAGGACATTCATAGCAACACTACGAAAAAGAAACACTACTGTTCTGACCCAGAAAAGTGAAATGGAAAACATAAAATACACAGGTTCTAACTAAGAGGCAGACAGACCGGGCACGGTGGCTCACGCCTGTAATCCCAACCCCTTGGAAGGCCAAGGCGGGTGGATCACTTGAGGTCACGAGTTTGAGACCAGCCTGGTCAACATGGTGAAACCCCATCTCTACTAAAAATGCAAAAATTACCCGGATGTGGTGGCGGGCACCTGTAATCCCAGCTACTTAGGAGGCTGAAGCAGGAGAATTGCTTGAACCTGGGAGGTGGAGGTTGCAGTGAGCCGAGATCACGCCACTGCACTCTAGCCTGGGCAACTCCTTCTCAAATAAAATAAAATAAAATAAAATAAAATAAAATAAAATAAAATAAAAGGCAGACAAACAAAGGAGATTTCCTCTGATCTTAAAAACAGAAGTATTTGTTTCACAGCGTGGATAATTGAAGATCTGCATAGAAATCACCTAGGGTCCCGCCCTCCCTCACAACAGACTGGGATAGAGGGAAGGAGGGCAGGAGGTGGGCCCCTTGTCCACGAGAGCCTCCTCCCACCCCATCCCCTTCCTCAGGAGGGCGGCCTGCCCAGTGCAGGCTCCCTTCTCCCCAGGTAAGACCCTGGCGTCTCTACAGGAACACCCACCTCCCTTCCCTGCAATCCACTCCAGCTGCTCACGGCCAGTCAAGGGGGGCGCTCTTCAGAGAGGAGCAAACGGTTTGGAGGACAGCCTGAACTCCAACGTCCCAGGTGTGGCTTGCCAGGAAGCACAGAGGAAGGATGCAGGTCCCGAGAAGGAGGAGGCGCAGGAGGACGATGAGAGAGAAGAGAGAGAGACAAGAGAGGCAGACTGCCCAGCCGGGGGCTGAGCACAGGATCTGGCTGAGGCCCACTGGGGAGGGGCAGAGGCAAACAGGCTGCTGCTTCTAGGCTGCTCGGGAAGATACAAGCTTGAAGGGGCTGCAAGGCAGGACTCACTGAGGAGCAGTCATGTGGATGCCACGCCTCTCACATGGCACACACTGACATGCAACTCACATGCAACACAACACAACACGCATGTACAATGGGCTTATACAACACTGACAACACACAATGCACACAAACACACACAACCTATACAACACATACCCAATACATGTGACTCACAACACAATGTGCATTTATAACACACTCATACGACACATAACCAATACATGCAACTCACAACACAACATGTGCGTACAACACACTCATACACACATACAGCACACGTAACTTACATACAACACAACACGCACGTACAATGCACTCATACAGCACACACAACACACAACTCACATACAACACGCACATGCAACACACTCATACAACACACAACACTCATACAACACACAACACACGTAACTCACAACACAACATGCACACACAACACTCATACAACATACATACAATACATGCAACTCACAACATACACACACAACACACTCATACAGCTCACGTACAACACATGCAACTCACGTTCAACACAACATGCACGTACAACACACACAACACACGCAACTCAACACAACATTCACGTACAACACACTCATACAACACAACACTCATACAACGTACACACGATATGTGCAACTCACAACACAACATACACATACAATACACTCATACAACAATACAACACATGCAACTCACGCATAACACAGCATGCACGTACAACACACTCATACAACATATAACACATACAACATGCACACAACACACGCAACTCAACACAAATACATGTACAATTCACTCACAACACACAACATTCATACAACACACAACACATGCAACCCATAAACACATGTACAACACACTGATACAACACACAACACTCATACATCACACACAATACATGCAACTCATATACGACATACACATACACACATACAACACACAACACTCGTACAACATACAAAGCATGCAACTCACAAATACACGCACAACACACTCATACAACACACAACACTCAAACGTACAATAAGTGCAACTCAACACAATATGCACATACAACACACATACAACCCATGCAACTCACATACAACACAACACACTCATACAACACATTCATACAACACACACTATACAGATTCTAAGTATGAAATAGAAAACAGCACACGCACAGTTTCTAAATTTGATGAAAACTTTTTTCAAGAAAGTCGTCCAACATCCAAACTGGTACCATGTCCTCATTTTCAGTTGCTGTTCAGATTCAAGCATTTTTATCATCTACTCTATGAATTATAATAATACAGCATAAACCCATTTTTCATTTTACACCCACTTTAGTGTGGGGTACTCCAAAACAGGGGCCAGGAGCCTCAGAGTCGTCCCTCGGAACAAAACACAACCGACACTCAGAGGCCAGGAAGAGAACTCGGGTGGTGACACACACTCTCTCATCTGCAGAGCTCTGCTTCAAATACTTTACACGTAACCAGGCTGGAACGGGTTGGTGAGGGTACAGACATGGCAAACTGAGAAGAAACTGGCAGGTGGAGAAAGATCAATCAAAATCCAAGGAAAAATGCTGAACATTTTCCACAAATAGTTCACACAACAGATGATACTCAGGCTACTGAAAGTTTATTGAGAGGGGTCTTGCTCCAAAGAAAAAGTTCTCTCCCAAAGTTATCAAAGATTCACAGCAGGCACCTGCCCCCAACACACCATCTTCCGAGGGCCTAGGAGTCAAAAAGAAGGTAAGACAGTAGTAAGGGTACAGGGAGAGGAGAGCGGGAGGGGACCGAGAACTCGGAACCAAGAGATGGGCGGACACTGAATGCCTGACTCCAAGGTTATCACCTCAGAAAACAAGTCTGTTTAAGTCCGTAGTAACAGTGTTAGTACTTTCACTGAACCTGCACTCAACACTGGAGAACCTCCCTGTGTTATAAAGACGATCTGAAAAATAACATTAATTCACAATGTAGAGTGATGATTCAGCCACAGAAAATAAAACTGACATAATCCACTACAACTCACACTATGTCTTTCTTTAAGACTGGTTTATGGGCGGAGCAAGATGGCCGAATAGGAGCAGCTCCAGTCTCCAACTCCCAGCGCGAGCGACACAGAAGACCGGTGATTTCTGCATTTTCAACTGAGGTACTGGGTTCATCTCACTGGGGAGTGCCGGACGATCGGAGCTGGTCAGCTGCTGCAGCCCGACCAGCGAGAGCTGAAGCAAGGCGAGGCATTGCCTCACCCGGGAAGCGCAAGGGGGAAGGGAGTCCCTTTTCCTAGCCAGGGGAACTGAGACACACACCACCTGGAAAATCGGGTAACTCCCACCCCAATACTGCGCTTTAGGAAACAGGCACACCAGGAGATCATATCCCACACCTGGCCGGGAGGGTCCCACACCCACGGAGCCTCCCTCGTTGCTAGCGCAGCAGTCTGTGATCTACCGGCAAGGCAGCAGCGAGGCTGGGGGAGGGGCGCCCGCCATTGCTGAGGCTTAAGTAGGTAAACAAAGCTGCTGGGAAGCTCGAACTGGGTGGAGCTCACAGCAGCTCAAGGAAACCTGCCTGTCTCTGTAGACTCCACCTCTGGGGACAGGGCACAGTAAACTAAGACACACAGACACCTCTGCACAGACGCAAACGACTCTGTCTGACAGCTTTGAAGAGAGCAGTGGATCTCCCAACACGGAGGTTGAGATCTGAGAAGGGACAGACTCCCTGCTCAAGCGGGTCCCTGACCCCTGAGTAGCCTAACTGGGAGACATCCCCCACTAGGGGCAGTCTGACACCCCACACCTCATAGGGTGGAGTACACCCCTGAGAGGAAGCTTCCAAAGCAAGAATCAGACAGGTACACTCGCTGTTCAGAAATATTCTATCTTCTGCAGCCTCTGCTGCTGATACCCAGGCAAACAGGGTCTGGAGTGGACCTCAAGCAATCTCCAACAGACCTACAGCTGAGGGTCCTGACTGTTAGAAGGAAAACTATCAAACAGGAAGGACACCTACACCAAAACCCCATCAGTACATCACCATCATCAAAGACCAGAGGCAGATAAAACCACAAAGATGGGGAAAAAGCAGGGCAGAAAAGCTGGAAATTCCAAAAATAAGAGCGCATCTCCCCCGGCAAAGGAGCGCAGCTCATCGCCAGCAATGGATCAAAGCTGGACGGAGAATGACTTTGATGAGATGAGAGAAGAAGGCTTCAGTCCATCAAATTTCTCAGAGCTAAAGGAGGAATTACATACCCAGCGCAAAGAAACTAAAAATCTTGAAAAAAAAGTGGAAGAATTGATGGCTAGAGTAATTAATGCAGAGAAGGTCCTAAACGAAATGAAAGAGATGAAAACCATGACACGAGAAATACGTGACAAATGCACAAGCTTCAGTAACCGACTCGATCAACTGGAAGAAAGAGTATCAGCGATTGAGGATCAAATGAATGAAATGAAGCGAGAAGAGAAACCAAAGGAAAAAAGAAGAAAAAGAAATGAACAAAGCCTGCAAGAAGTATGGGATTATGTAAAAAGACCAAATCTACGTCTGATTGGGGTGCCTGAAAGTGAGGGGGAAAATGGAACCAAGTTGGAAAACACTCTTCAGGATATCATCCAGGAGAACTTCCCCAACCTAGTAGGGCAGGCCAACATTCAAATCCAGGAAATACAGAGAACGCCACAAAGATACTCCTCAAGAAGAGCAACTCCAAGACACATAATTGCCAGATTCACCAAAGTTGAAATGAAGGAAAAAATCTTAAGGGCAGCCAGAGAGAAAGGTCGGGTTACCCACAAAGGGAAGCCCATCAGACTAACAGCAGATCTCTCAGCAGAAACTCTACAAGCCAGAAGAGAGTGGGGGCCAATATTCAACATTCTTAAAGAAAAGAATTTTAAACCCAGAATTTCATATCCAGCCAAACTAAGTTTCATAAGTGAAGGAGAAATAAAATCCTTTACAGATAAGCAAATGCTTAGAGATTTTGTCACCACTAGGCCTGCCTTACAAGAGATCCTGAAGGAAGCACTAAACATGGAAAGGAACAACCGGTACCAGCCATTGCAAAAACATGCCAAAATGTAAAGACCATTGAGGCTAGGAAGAAACTGCATCAACTAACGAGCAAAATAACCAGTTAATATCATAATGGCAGGATCAAGTTCACACATAACAATCTTAACCTTAAATGTAAATGGACTAAATGCTCCAATTAAAAGACACAGACTGGCAAACTGGATAAAGAGTCAAGACCCATCAGTCTGCTGTATTCAGGAGACCCATCTCACACGCAGAGACATACATAGGCTCAAAATAAAGGGATGGAGGAAGATTTACCAAGCAAATGGAGAACAAAAAAAAGCAGGGGTTGCAATACTAGTCTCTGATAAAACAGACTTTAAACCATCAAAGATCAAAAGAGACAAAGAAGGCCATTACATAATGGTAAAGGGATCAATTCAACAGGAAGAGCTAACTATCCTAAATATATATGCACCCAATACAGGAGCACCCAGATTCATAAAGCAAGTCCTTAGAGACTTACAAAGAGACTTAGACTCCCATACAATAATAATGGGAGACTTCAACACTCCACTGTCAACATTAGACAGATCAACGAGACAGAAAGTTAACAAGGATATCCAGGAATTGAACTCATCTCTGCAGCAAGCAGACCTAATAGACATCTATAGAACTCTCCACCCCAAATCAACAGAATATACATTCTTCTCAGCACCACATCATACTTACTCCAAAATTGACCACGTAATTGGAAGTAAAGCACTCCTCAGCAAATGTACAAGAACAGAAATTATAACAAACTGTCTCTCAGACCACAGTGCAATCAAACTAGAACTCAGGACTAAGAAACTCACTCAAAACCGCTCAACTACATGGAAACTGAACAACCTGCTCCTGAATGACTACTGGGTACATAACGAAATGAAGGCAGAAATAAAGATGTTCTTTGAAACCAATGAGAACAAAGATACAACATACCAGAATCTCTGGGACACATTTAAAGCAGTGTGTAGAGGGAAATTTATAGCACTAAATGCCCACAAGAGAAAGCAGGAAAGATGTAAAATTGACACTCTAACATCGCAATTAAAAGAACTAGAGAAGCAAGAGCAAACACATTCGAAAGCTAGCAGAAGGCAAGAAATAACTAAGATCAGAGCAGAACTGAAGGAGATAGAGACACAAAAAACCCTCCAAAAAATCAATGAATCCAGGAGTTGGTTTTTTGAAAAGATCAACAAAATTGACAGACCACTAGCCAGACTAATAAAGAAGAAAAGAGAGAAGAATCAAATCGACGCAATTAAAAATGATCAAGGGGATATCACCACCGACCCCACAGAAATACAAACTACCATCAGAGAATACTATAAACACCTCTACGCAAATAAACTGGAAAATCTAGAAGAAATGGATAATTTCCTGGACACTTACACTCTTCCAAGACTAAACCAGGAAGAAGTTGAATCCCTGAATAGACCAATAGCAGGCTCTGAAATTGAGGCAACAATTAATAGCCTACCAACCAAAAAAAGTCCAGGACCAGATGGATTCACAGCTGAATTCTACCAGAGGTACAAAGAGGAGTTGGTACCATTCCTTCTGAAACTATTCCAATCAATAGAAAAAGAGGGAATCCTCCCTAACTCATTTTATGAGGCCAACATCATCCTGATACCAAAGCCTGGCAGAGACACAACAAAAAAAGAGAATTTTAGACCAATATCCCTGATGAACATCGATGCAAAAATCCTCAATAAAATACTGGCAAACCAGATTCAGCAACACATCAAAAAGCTTATCCACCATGATCAAGTGGGCTTCATCCCTGGGATGCAAGGCTGGTTCAACATTCGCAAATCAATAAACATAATCCAGCATATAAACAGAACCAAAGACAAGAACCACATGATTATCTCAATTGATGCAGAAAAGGCTTTTGACAAAATTCAACAGCCCTTCATGCTAAAAACGCTCAATAAATTCGGTATTGATGGAACGTACCTCAAAATAATAAGAGCTATTTATGACAAACCCACAGCCAATATCATACTGAATGGGCAAAAACTGGAAAAATTCCCTTTGAAAACTGGCACAAGACAGGGATGCCCTCTCTCACCACTCCTATTCAACATAGTGTTGGAAGTTCTGGCTAGGGCAATCAGGCAAGAGAAAGAAATCAAGGGTATTCAGATAGGAAAAGAAGAAGTCAAACTGTCCCTGTTTGCAGATGACATGATTGTATATTTAGAAAACCCCATTGTCTCAGCCCAAAATCTCCTTAAGCTGATAAGCAACTTCAGCAAAGTCTCAGGATACAAAATTAATGTGCAAAAATCACAAGCATTCTTATACACCAGTAACAGACAAACAGAGAGCCAAATCAGGAATGAACTTCCATTCACAATTGCTTCAAAGAGAATAAAATACCTAGGAATCCAACTTACAAGGGATGTAAAGGACCTCTTCAAGGAGAACTACAAACCACTGCTCAGTGAAATCAAAGAGGACACAAACAAATGGAAGAACATACCATGCTCATGGATAGGAAGAATCAATATTGTGAAAATGGCCATACTGCCCAAGGTAATTTATAGATTCAATGCCATCCCCATCAAGCTACCAATGAGTTTCTTCACAGAATTGGAAAAAACTGCTTTAAAGTTCATATGGAACCAAAAAAGAGCCCGCATCTCCAAGACAATCCTAAGTCAAAAGAACAAAGCTGGAGGCATCATGCTACCTGACTTCAAACTATACTACAAGGCTACAGTAACCAAAACAGCATGGTATTGGTACCAAAACAGAGATATAGACCAATGGAACAGAACAGAGTCCTCAGAAATAATACCACACATCTACAGCCATTTGATCTTTGACAAACCTGAGAGAAACAAGAAATGGGGAAAGGATTCCCTATTTAATAAATGGTGCTGGGAAAATTGGCTAGCCATAAGTAGAAAGCTGAAACTGGATCCTTTCCTTACTCCTTATACGAAAATTAATTCAAGATGGATTAGAGACTTAAATGTTAGACCTAATACCATAAAAATCCTAGAGGAAAACCTAGGTAGTACCATTCAGGACATAGGCATGGGCAAAGATTTCATGTCTAAAACACCAAAAGCAACGGCAGCAAAAGCCAAAATTGACAAATGGGATCTCATTAAACTAAAGAGCTTCTGCACAGCAAAAGACACTACCATCAGAGTGAACAGGCAACCTACAGAATGGGAGAAAATTTTTGCAATCTACTCATCTGACAAAGGGCTAATATCCAGAACCTACAAAGAACTCAAACAAATTTACAAGAAAAAAACAAACAACCCCATCAAAAAGTGGGCAAAGGACATGAACAGACATTTCTCAAAAGAAGACATTCATACAGCCAACAGACACATGAAAAAATGCTCATCATCACTGGCCATCAGAGAAATGCAAATCAAAACCACAATGAGATACCATCTCACACCAGTTAGAATGGCAATCATTAAAAAGTCAGGAAACAACAGGTGCTGGAGAGGATGTGGAGAAATAGGAACACTTTTACACTGTTGGTGGGATTGTAAACTAGTTCAACCATTATGGAAAACAGTATGGCGATTCCTCAAGGATCTAGAACTAGATGTACCATATGACCCAGCCATCCCATTACTGGGTATATACCCAAAGGATTATAAATCATGCTGCTATAAAGACACATGCACACGTATGTTTATTGCAGCACTATTCACAATAGCAAAGACTTGGAATCAACCCAAATGTCCATCAGTGACAGATTGGATTAAGAAAATGTGGCACATATACACCATGGAATACTATGCAGCCATAAAAAAGGATGAGTTTGAGTCCTTTGTAGGGACTTGGATGCAGCTGGAATCCATCATTCTTAGCAAACTATCACAAGAACAGAAAACCAAACACCGCATGTTCTCACTCATAGGTGGGAACTGAACAATGAGATCACTCGGACTCAGGAAGGGGAACATCACACACCGGGACCTATCATGGGGAGGGGGGAGGGGGGAGGGATTGCATTGGGAGTTATACCTGATGTAAATGACGAGTTGATGGGTGCAGCACAGCAACATGGCACAAGTATACATATGTAACAAACCTGCACGTTATGCACATGTACCCTACAACTTAAAGTATAATAATAATAAATAAAGTTAAAAAAAAAAAAAAAAAAAAAAAAAAAAAGACTGGTTTATGATGCAGAAAAGAGGCAGTTTGAGATCTAAAATACTTAAACTGGCAAACACCTTGTTTCCCTGAATTCTCACAACCGTGGCACCAGCTAGAGTAAGACAGAGTGGTTTTCAGAGCTTCCAGAACAGCAGAACAGATCAATCATAAATATGCAAAAGTGATCTGAAAACAGAATTAATTAATATTCCACGTTTTGGCTTAAACTAGTCATGTGATTTCCAATAAGTGGGAAACATTCACACCAATTTTTATAAGAAAGTTCAATGTGAACACATAGTACAGAACATTGCCTTTGTTTTGGAATTTATTTATTTAATATGACAATTTCATTTGTATTTAGTTATTCTTGATGTTGAATGCTCATCTTTATTAATGATGAGCTACCCATTTTCTGACTGAGGAAACAGAAAGTTGTCACTGCCTAACAGCAATACTCAAAACAGCCTGTATGAAAGGAAAAGGTATATCTGTGTGCACACAGATGCATACACATGCATACACGTACCTATACATGTACACACGCGTGTACATATGTGCATACACATACACACATACACGTGTGTGCATGAGCACACATGCATGCACACATATACACATACATGCATACACACGCATATGCACATACACGTACACTCATATACACACGTACACATGCACACACATACATGCATATACACGTGCACATGGACATGTGGACACGCACATACACACGCATACACACATGCACACACATGCATGCGTACATGCATACGTAAGTATCATCTCAGGTACGTGGATTCAAGATTCTGATGCAAACAAGAATAATTACAAAACAAGGTAGGGTGTCAACAAGTGAGAATTGAGATGAAAGTTCTGATATGTTCCAGAGACAATACGGGAGGTCGTCACATCACATAAATATCTTACCCATTTTAAACGTGACAATTCCTGCCAACATCGGCCTGGATTAAGATGATTTCATTGACATAAGGAACAGAAAATATAGTATTTATTCTAATGAGATTCTGTAATCATTACATTATTTTCACAATTATAAGTAATCACTAAATAACTTCCTCCCAAGGGTCTAAAAATAAAAATAAGATAACAAAAGAAAGTCACAGTCCTGACAGCTTTATGATGCAAATCACAACTGTGAAAATCAAGCATGTTTTTGAGACTATGCCCTCCTCAAATATCCTTCATGGAATTTTGTACCAGTAATGGCTGGTAATTAATTGTTATACCAGCTGGAAAGTATATCATTGGGGGTACGTGAAGTAAACATGTAAAGAGTAATGAACACACACACTTGAACCCAGGCCTCATTTCACAACTGTTTCCTACTTTCGATTTGCTTAGTTTACCTCATGAGGTACCTCGAGGAGAGAAAGCAGAGCTGGGATCTGCCCCGAGGCTGCTTCGGGAAGAGCTGGGTGGGTACCAAGACCCTCAGACCGAGGGCTGAGCTGCGTGGCTATGACCCCATCACTGCAGCTCCCCAAGCGTGTGTCCCTGTGTGTCACGCAAACCCCTGCCACACAGGTGACACACGCCACACGCCTGACACAGGCTCAGCACACAGGGAGCGATCAGTAAGTGGTGACTAGAGAGAAGTGACGGCCTTCAGCGTGGATGGAGAAAACAGGCCACAGACTCACAGAGGAAACGCCACAGATCCACAGACGGAGAAAACACCACAGACGCACGGACGGAGGAAACACCACAGACGCATGGAGGGAAGAAAAGTGCCACAGACGCACGGAGGGAGGAAAAGTGCCACAGACGCAGGGACGAAAGAAACGCCACTGACGCACGGATGGAAGAAACGCCACAGACGCATGGACGGAGAAAACGTGCCACAGAGGCACACACGGAGAAAACAGTCCACAGATGCACGAACAGAGGAAACGCCACAGACGCACGGACGGAGGAAACAGGGCAGAGACGCCCATACACCAGTGTGGAACGTCGGACAGGAACGTCCCGGCCATGCACTGTCCACTCCCCCTAGAGACTTCCCACCCCAGAGCACTCAGGATGGCTGTGGAGCTCCTGCCACGCACCCCAGAGGCGAAGCTGGGGAGCCAGAGATGAGCAGGTTCACGTCCATCAAATGCAGCTGCAATCCCTGTAATAACTGGAGGTCACTATTAAACAGAAGGGCACTTCACTTGGAATAAAAGCACTCTGCATAAAAGAACTAAAGATTGGCTGGAGACAGCTTAGAAACCGTCACCATTATTCTTGTTAGTGACAGCGAAGCTTCAAGAGTGGTCACTTTTCCTGTAGAAATCCCACAGAGGTGATTCCTGGAACTCATTTAGAATATTTCTTTCCCAGAAACCACACAACCAAGAACTTAATAGTGCCGTCTCTTGACCAGAAAGATTCAGATTTCTGATGAAACTAAACCCTGTCCAGCCTCCTGATTCTAGAAGATGCTGTACAGAAAAGCTAACTCAAAGGGGTCTCATTTCTTTTGTCATCCACGACACATAAAAAAATTTTTTAAATATACAAAAAATGTAGGAATTGTACAGTGAATACCCATGTGTCTACCCCCTGGATCACAGACTAGATTTAAATGTAAAGTTCTAAAGGTTCCCAGCTAAGGAAATGTGCAGTGTAAGCCTCTACCTGGTTAGAACCAAGGGGAATGGAATGAGCTTTCCCCAGCCTTGCTGCTCAGCTGGGAGGGGCTGCCACAGCTCAGCCACCCCACCCCAGAGCACCCAGGATGGCTGTGGAGTTCCTGCCACCCACCCCAGAGGTGAGGCTGGATCCCCATTCGCGGTGTTAAGAATGAGCCAGCCTTTAGAGGCCATGTGGTCTATACTTGAATAGAAAATGTTCCAGGAAACTAAAGATTCCAATGCGTGCACTGAATTCCTAACCATTTGAAACCCAGGCTCCTCATCTATACACGAAGAACAACGCTCTCTCCTGGGAAAGCATTTCAGAAGGACGAAAAAGGATCCACATGAGAGCAGCTGAAAACTACAAGGCATCATGCAATTATAAGCCTTTTTCTATATCTTTGTTTCAAGGAATGTCAGCATTCTAAATATTGCAGTTCATCCCACATCACCTTTCAGGAGCAAATCATAACGATCAAAACTATCAGCAGAATCACTACCAGCTCAGTCGCCATGTGCTTCTTCTTCCTGCATGACAATTCCTGCAGAACGATGGGACCATCCAAGAATGGCTCCCTGCCATCATGTGCCCATTCTCCTTCCCCAGGGGGCTATTCCTGTACTCACGGGGCATGGGAAACCTGTATAACGCCACCAGAAAGTCCTTGTTTGACTTACACACTTCCCAGAAGGGCTGATTTTATCCAGAATCCTAACTGTGTCAAACACTAAACCTAAGAAATCATCAAGAAACCAAGGAAATGTAAGGCCATGTCCTGCCCCGGGTGCATGGCTACTAGGGGAGAAATAGAAAATGAGACATGAAAGGAAACTTTTAAGATATTCAGACCATCACTGGATGATTCCAGGAACCCATTACGGATCATTGCTGTTCCTAATAACAGGAAAGAAATTCTAAAATCCCAACAGGCATGGTGAGTCCCTCACTTGCATGAAGTCAAAATAATAATCCATCACTCTCTTCAAAAGGACAAAAGAAAAACTCTACTTCCTCTTCATATTAATTTGTGTACAAGCGACTTAAGTGAGAAAATCTTAATGTCTGGACTGTGATATCAATAGCAAAATAATCCCAAGATTCCCAATTAAAAGATAGAGACGGCCTGAATGAATTTAAAACAAGAAAAACCGACTATATGCTGCCTACAAAAAACTCAGTTCAGCTGCAAAGACACACATAGACTAAATGTGAAGGGATGGAAAAACACATTCCACATTAATGGAAATCAAAAGTAAGCAAGAGTAGCCATATTTATTTCAGATCAATTACAATTTAAGTCAAAAACTGTAAAAAGGAGACAAAAAGGTAATTATATAATAAAGAGATCAAAATAGCAAAAGGATATAACAATTACGAGTATATGTGCACCCAACAACAAAGCACTCAGATATATAAAGCAAATATTAGTAGATCTAAATAGAGAGAGAGGTCGGGCGTGGTGCCTCACGCCCATAATCCCAGCATTTTGGGAGGGATGTGGAGGCAGGTGGATCACCTGAGGTCAGGAGTTTAAGACCAGCCTGGCCAATATGGTGAAACCCTGTCTCTACTAATACAAAAAATTAGCCCAGCATGGTGGCACATGCCTGTAATCCCAGCTACTTGGGAGGCTGAGGCAGGAGAATCACTTGAACTCAGGAGGTGGAGGTTGCAATGAGTTGAGATTGCACCTCTGCCCTCCAGCCTAGGCAACAAGAGCAAAACTCTGTCTCAAATAAATTTATATATACATACATATGTATAGAGAGAGACAGGGAGACACCAACACAACAATAGTAGGAGCTTCAAAATCCCACTGTCAGTACTGGAGGTCATCTAGACAAAAAATAACAACAAAACATCAAATTTAAAGTCCAGTGTAGACCAAATGGACCTAACAGACATTTACAGAACATTTCATCCAACAGATACAAAACGCACATTCTTCTCAGCACATGGAACATTCTCTAGAATCCACCACATGCTAGGCTACAAAAGAATTCTCAATACATTTTTTCTAAAATTGAAATAACATCTAGGATATTCTCAGACTCTAACAGAATAAAGCTATAAATCAACAACAAGGAACAGACACTTCTCAAAAGAAGACATTTATGCAGCCAATAGAGACATGAAAAAATGCTCATAATATAGAATGAGACCACCACTTCTCCTGTTGTCTTTCCCAGCTTTTCCCCGTCTCCCCTTTTCCCTAGTTTATAAGACAGGAGAAGGGGGAGAAAACAAAAAGTTAGAAAGAAACAGAAGTAAGATAAATAGCTAGACGACCTTGGCACCACCACCTGGCCCTGGTGGTTAAAATAATAATAATAATATTAACCCCTGACCAAAACTACTAGTGTTATCTGTAAATTCCAGACATTGTTTGAGAAAGCAGTGTAAAACGTTTTGTTCTGTTAGCTGATACATGTAGCCTCCCATCATGTTTTGTCTGAGGCTAGTCCTGCTACAATAATCACTCGCCATCAGAGAAATGCAAATCAAAACCACAATGAGATACCATCTCACACCAGTTAGAATGGTGATCATTAAAAAGTCAGGAAACAACAGGTGCTGGAGAGGATGTGGAGAAATAGGAACACTTTTACACTGTTGGTGGGACGGTAAACTAGTTCAACCATTGTGGAAGACAGTGTGGTCATTCCTCAAGGATCTAGTACTAGAAATACCATTTGACCCAGCCATCCCAATACTGGGTGTATACCCAAAGGATTATAAATCATGCTGCTATAAAGACACATGCACACGTATGTTTATTGCGGCACTATTCACAACAGCAAAGACTTGGAACTAACCCAAATGTCCATCAATGACAGACTGGATTAAGAAAATGTGGCACATATACACCATGGTATACTATGCAGCCATAAAAAAGGATGAGTTCATGTCCTTTGTAGGGACATGGATGGAGCTGGAAACCATCATTCTCAGCAAACTATCGCAAGGACAGAAAACTAAACACCGCATGTTCTCACTCATAGGTGGGAAATGAACAGTGAGATCACTTGGACACAGGAAAGGAAACATCACACACTGGGGCCTGTTGTGGGGAGGGGGGAGGAGGGAGGGGGGAGGGATAGCATTAGGAGATATACCTAATGTAAATGATGAGTTAATGGGTGCAGCATACCAACTTGGCACGTGAATACATATGTAATAAACCCGCACATTGTGAACATGTACCCTAGAACACAAAGTTTAATTTAAAAAAAAATCAACAACAAGGAGAACTTTCAAAACTGTATAAATACATAGAAATTAAACAATATGCCCTTGAATAGCCAATGGGTCAATGAAGAAATGAAGAAGGAAATTTAAAAATTTCTTGAAATAAATGAAAACAGAAACACAACATATCAAAGTTTATGGTATACAGCAAAAGCAGTATTAAGAGGAAAGTTTATAACAATGAACTCCTACATTTAAAAAACAGATTTAAAATAAACAACCTAACAACGAACTGCAATGAGCTAGAAGAGCAAGAACAAATCAAATCCAAAAGTGGTAGAAGAAAAGAAATAACAAAGATCAAAGAGGAACTAAATAAACTTGAAACTAACAAATATAAAAATGAAGAAAAAAATGTTGGTTTTTTGAAAAGATAAATAAAATAGACAAACCATTAGCTACACTAAGCAAACAAAAAGAAATCCGAAAGAAATAAAATTAGAAACAGAAAAGGAGAATGACAGTTGATACCACAGAAATACAAGGGATCATTACAGACTATTTTGAACAACTATATGTCAACAGATTGGAAAACCTAGAAGAAATGGATAAATTCCCGGACACGTACAACCTACCAAGATGGAACCAAGAAGAAACGGAAATCCTAAAACAGACCAATAATGAGTAACATGTATGACTAAGTAATAATAAAAAGTCTCCCAACAAAGAAAAGCCCAGAACTAGGTGACTTCGCAGCTGAATTCTACAGATTTTTGTTTCAATTCTTCTCAAACTATTCCAAAAGTATTGAAGAGGAGGGAATCCTGCCAAGTTCATTCTTCAAGACCAGCATTACCCTGATACCAAAATAAGACAAGGACACAATAAAAAGAGAAAACTGTAGGTCAATATCCCTGATGAACACAGATGCAAAAATCCTCAACAAAATACTAACAAACTGAATCCAACAGCAAATCAAAAAGATTATACACCATGATCAAGTGGGATTTATCCCACGATGCAAGGATTGCTCATCAAACACAAATCAATAATCATGCTACATCACATCAACAGAATTAAGGACAAAAACCATAATATCATTTCGATAGATACAGAAAAAGCATTTGATAAAATTCAACGCTGCTTCATGATAGAAAGTCTCAACAAAAGAGGCACTGAAGGAAAAATACCTCAACACAATAAAGGCCATATGTGACAAACCCACAGCTAACATAATGGGGAATGGGGAAACACTAAGAGCTTTTTCTCTGAGATCTGTAACAAGACAAGGACGCCCACTTGTGCCACTCCTATTCAACACAGCACTGAACGTCCTAGTCAAGAGCAGTCAGGCAAGAGAAAGAAATCAAGGGCACCCAAAGTGGAAAGGAGGCACTCTAATTGTCTGTTTTCAGACAATGTGCTCTTATATATTTAAAAAAAAAAAAAAGACTCCAGCAAAAATCTCTTTGAACTGATAAACAAATTCAGTAAAGTTACAGAATACAAAATCAACATATAAAAATCAGTAGCATTTCTATAGACCAACAATGAGCCAGTGAAAAAAGAAATCAAGAAAGCAATCCCATTTAACTACAAAAATATAAAATAAAAATAAAAATACCTCAGAAGAAATCTAACCAAGAAGGTTAAAGATCTCTATGAGGAAAACGATATTCTACACTCGGAAGGTAGAACAGTGGCTTCTAGAGACAGGAAAGGGCGGCGGGAAGGCAGAAAGGGAGAGGTTGTCTAATGGATACAAAATTACATCTAGATAGTAAAAATAAGGGTTAGTGTGCTATAGCCTTGTAGGGTGACTATAGTTTACAATTTATTGTATATTTTCAAGCAGCTAGAAGAGAGGATTTTAAATATTCCCAGCATTAAGAAATGACAAATGTTTGAGATGATGGACATGCTAATTACCCTGAGTTGCTAATTACACACGAAAAACATGTATTGAAATATCATACTGTATCCCATGGATATGTACTATAATGTGTCCATTAAAAATAATAATTGTTAAAAACCCAAGGGTCATTTCTCATGTGTCCTATGTCAGTGTTGTGGTCCATTGGTGGACACCTAGCCATTTGCAAGTAAGACTATAGTCACTTGAGCTGAAAGCAAATGAATCGTCACAAAAATTACCACTGGCACCAAGTCTTCTTTCCAGAATTTCCTGCCCACAGCACTGCCACAGTCACTGTGGGCAGGAAAGACACACTAGCACCCAAGTTTCAACCCCAGTACAGTTGATGCTTTTATTTCTCTGGTTTGGAATAGGTGTGTGTTCATAATTTACGTTTACTCCAACTGTCCCCTTGCTTAAATAGCTTCTTAAGGATAACTTCCTCTTACTAAATCCCAACAGCTTCTGAGCATCCGTTATATTCTCCAAAGTAAATAAAAAGAGAAAACGTGTTGAAAGCCTGATAATGTTCACTTAAGAATCCAGCATGATGTACAGCTTGAAATGGCTACTCCACCTTGTTCCTTTACATGACTTTTTAAAGTAGCCCCAGTTATTATACATAATTGAAGTCATAATTTCTGCAATACCATTAGGTCCACGAACGGTGGGGCCAGGGGACTTCAAAGTCTGTCTCCGATTTTTTTTTTAAAAAAAGGAAAGCTCATGAGAGTAGGTAATGAAAATAAATATTCACACAACTCGGAACAGGGGATGGTGAAACATAAAACTCCAGCCTGGCACAGGTGTCCAGCCAGTGAGGGTGGGGACACAGACTCATACGGTCCCCACAATCCCTCAAAAATGCCACAGACAGGTGGGTGGCCTGAGACAGAGCCAGGCTCCGAATTCCGGGAGCTGTCTGGCTCATGTGCACCTCATGTGGTCCACAGTGCACGAGGATGCCCAACGTCACCAGTCCCGGTGCAGAACACAAGAATGCCCCATGGCATGAGCCCCCGCTGCACAGCATAGCCCGAAGGTGCCAGCTCAGACTCCTACACACGCTGGTCACCAAGGCACTGCCCTCCAGGAAGGAGGACCCCAGAGGTCGTGGCAGGGTGAGGTTCTGCTCTTCATCATCCGCGAGCAGAGGGGAAAGTCCCAGCAGACATTTGGGGAGCCTCTACTCGTGGTTCTGGGAATCTGAGTGGAGGTTCAAAGATGTCCCCAGGTACGCCAGACTCAAACCTAAAAAAGACCCATTCTTCCAGATATGCCCAGACTGGAACCTATATAGGCCATCCTTCCTAGCTTTTCTCTGGAAAAGCAGGCTTAAAAGAGTATCGACTAAAAGGGGCCACCAGGAAGACAGAAGTCCTATCTTTAAAAAAAGATTTTTTTTTTTTTTTTAAAAAGAGGCACTGAGGCTCTGACCCATCTGAGCACAGAGTACATGCTTGGCAGCCTCTGTCAGAGCAGAGCAAGTACACACATGCTCTCCGTGCCCTGTGCTCCCAGCACCCGTGCTCCCCGCACCCATGCTTCACACGCCCGTGCTCCCCACACCCGTTCTCCCCGCACTGTGCTCCCTGCGCCCATGCTCCCTACACCTATCTGTGCTCCCCATGCCTATGCTCCCTGCAGCCGTGCTCCCCGCACTGTGCTCCCTGCGCCCATGTCTGCTCCTCGAGCTCTCTTCCACTGGTTTCCTCTGTACATCCCTCTTGATAGTCACTGTCACCTCGAATCACCTGGCTAAATGGAGGTAAAGAAAAAGTCTAGAGTAGCACATTGGAGGACAGAGTGGAAGTGGCTATTTACCAAGCAGGGCTATGAGATGAGCGCATCTGATCCCCATTAATCCTGACGGTCAGTTGATTAGCCCTGTTCAACAGCTGGGGACACTGAGGTGTGGAAGGACGGGCTTGCTTACCCCAGACGATGCTGACAGTGTGGGCCCAGCCCAGTCCCACAGCCACCAGGAGGAGCCTCCTCACTGGGCAGGCGCGGAGGTGCAGCCCAGAGAACGCTTGGGACCCCGGCACAGACTCCTCAGGAAGGAAACAGAAAGGCCCACAGAGACTCAAGCAGCACAGAAGAAGGTCACCCACAAGTTAAAAATAGATGTTTGTGCTTTACCGTCCCAGAGTGCTAAAAATCCAACCCACTCACACGCACAGCCTGACGTGAGCCTGGCCTCCTGCAGCACTGGGCTAAGCGAGAGACGTACCTGCCTCTCTCCCGACAATAGCAGACTTGGCAGCTATTCTTCAATGTACTTGACACGCTTCCGTGAGGGATTAAGCGACACTCTGTCGACACTGGCTAAGTTTAGTCCTGACACAGCCAACCATCTAGATCTGCAGTGAACAAACAACTTACTTTGGATGATTCTGCCACTAACAAAGACCCTGAATCTCCCACCAAAGCTTAGTGACACGACTTACCTTTCTGTTTTCATTTCAGGTACACTGGCCCACATGATCTAATTTACCTGCTGATAATGCCTTGGAAAGACCACCAGGGGGCCCCACACCATTTTCAGCTTTAGAGGGATGTGAATTTCCCTTTGATGAGAAAGGTGATGGGGAAATAAAACGAGGATCCAAAACAGATGCCTGTGTGTTTCCTGGGAGTGATAAAGTCAGGAACTGCCTCTGTGTGTCAGGCGAGGGAGTAACAGAGACAATGGCACCAACTCCTGAGACAGAGGACCTGATGCATGGTGCAGCCACTGCCTGTGGCCAAGGAAATTCCAGGGCATGTAGACCCCAGTTGTATGGTACAGCCACCATGTGCGACCACAGAAATTCCAGGAATGCAGACCCTCAGTCACATGGTACAGCCGCTATCTGCAGCCACAGAAATTCCAGAGAACGCAGACCCTCAGACACATGGTACAGCCACTATCTATGGCCATGGAAATTCCAAGGAATGCAGACCCTCAGTCACATGGTACAGCCACCATATATGGCCACGGAAATTCCGAGGAATGCATACCCCAGTCGCATGGTGCAGCCACAGCCGGCAGCCACAGAAATTCTGGAGAACGCAGACCCCAGTCGCATGGTACAGCCACTACCTATGGCCATGGAAATTCCAGAGAACAGAGACCCTCATTCCCATGGTACAGCCACCACCTATGGCCACGGAAATTCAGGGGAACGCAGACCCTCAGTCACATGGTACAGCTACCACCTGTGGTCACAGAAATCCTGGGGAACACAGACTCCAGTCGCATGGTGCAGCTACCACCTGTGGTCACAGAAATCCTGGGGAACACAGACTCCAGTCGCATGGTGCAGCCACCACCTGCAGTCACGGAAATTCCAGGGAATGCAGACCCCAGTCACATGGTACAGCCACCATCTATGGCCACGGAAATTCCAGGGAACATAGACACCAGTCGCATGGTGCGGCCACCACCTGTGGCCATGGAAATTCTGGGGAAGGCAGGCCTCCGTCTCTAAAGTATGAACTTCACTGCAGTGAATGTGGAAGAGTTTCTCTCTGTGCAGAGCTCAGTATCCAGAAGGGGAGATGGCCCCAGGAATGCCTTCCTCCTCTTCAGAGCTCAGGGCCTAGGGCTGACACCCTTGGGAGGGGTCCTTGTTCAGCAATTGTGCCTGTGGAGGGTCCCCCAACACTCACCGTGCACCTCCTAGGAGCAGAGGCTACAACAGGGAGCCAGAGACCAAGCTCTGCTCAGACAACAGTGAGCTGATGGCCTTCCACTCTAAGTTCAACAGGGACCCAGGGACCAAGCTCTGCTCAGACAACAGTGAGTTGATGGCCTTCCACTCTAAGTTCAACAGGGACCCAGGGACCAAGCTCTGCTCAGACAATAGTGAGCAGATGGCCTTCCACTCTAAGTTCAACAGGGACCCAGGGACAAAGTTCTGCTGAGACAACAGTGAACTGATGGCCTTCCACTCTAAGTTCCAACTGCATGGAATGTGTATTCCATGAATGCTTGTTAAATGAATGATTCATATAAGGTCATCTGTGCTGACCTTTGCTGGTCTGCTGACTGTGAGCTTCAGAGCATAGGCCTCATTCCTGGAGCAGCCAGCTCTTCCCAGAGCGACGGCCGCTGCAGGGCAAAGCCCAGAGCTTGTCCTGCAGCAACACACTCAGGACCCTGCGCTGGGCACGCTGGGGGCCTCTCCAGCAGAAGATCCCCAGCCCTGACCTTGCAATACCAGTGAACCCCAGGGGAGTCCCAAGTGCTCAAAATCATGTAAATGTCCATTGTGATTTAACATATCAATTTTAGAAGAAAGGGCATATTGCCACCTCCCTCCTCAAACTAGGGACTATAAATCGATCCATCACCCTAACTGAGACTCTGCCTTAAATTCTGCTAAAACTACCATCCAAACACTCAAATTTACATTAGCGTTAAGGGAAAAAAAAAAAACTAAAACAAACACCTGTAAGAAACGGTCAAGTAACCTGTGATACATCAACCCAAAGATTAAACATGAAAACAATGAAGTAGCAAGATATTAAAAGAATATAAACTCTATGTACATCATGGCCCAAGGTTCTAAAATTACACAGAGACAAAGACTGGAATGGAAGGGGGATATGTTTACAGATACATTTTTTATTTTTTAATTTTTAATATTACTTCTCTAATGTATGATTTGACTAACCAGATAATTCAGCAAAAAATAAAAAAAATAATTATGCCTATAGATAAATATGTAAAGAATCCTTTTCTTTGATGCCAATGGAATTAGTTTGGGTCTGACCCACAGTCTTCAATCTTTTAATTAAGACACAAAAATCATCTTTCAAGCTGTTAGGAAAAAAAGAAGAAAAAGATTGAAAACCAGGAGCCCAGAAGAAAAGGACTCGCTATGTATCACAGCGTCTCTCCACGCCTCTCCACCCCGGACAGTGCTCCCTCTTTCCCCATTTTCATACCTACTGCACAAAACACTTAGTAAAGAACTATCTCAATTCTTGAGTCACACAGCACAAAGGGCCAGTGTCGCTGCCAAACATACCCTGCAGCCCCAAAACGAAGAGGCAACTGGTTCCTTCCTTCCTCAGTGAAGGAAGAATGAGAGGCTGCTGGTTGTCATTTTAAATCTCACACCTCAATGTCTTAGCACTTTCCTGCTTTGTTGGTTTCCAGGGCTTATTAAAATTAACCCCCCCCCCCCGCGGATATTGAAGAAAGAAAGCAGGACGGTTGTGCAGGCTTCCAAGAGGCAGAGCCCTGCTTCCGCGGCCACCTCTGTCTTTCTACCCACAGCAGCCGGGTTTACCAATTAGTCTCCCTTAAAGAGCAGTTTATGCTCATCGTGAACAAATGGATGCAATTGCTTCTTTTGAGATGCAGCAAGTTTTGGGCCCTCAGCAAAAAGAAGAAAGAAAGAAAGAAAGAAAGAAAGAAAGAAAGAAAGAAAGAAAGAAAGAAAGAAAGAAAGAAAGAAAGAAAGAAAGAAAGAAAGAAAGAAAGAAAGAAAGAAAGAAAGAAAGAAAGAAAGAAAGAAAGAAAGAAAGAAAGAGAGAGAAAGAAAGAGAGAAAGAGAGAGAGAAAGAAAGAGAGAAAGAAAGAGAAAGAAAGAAAGAAAGAAAAAAGAAAAGAAAAGAAAAGAAAGAAAGAAAGAAAGAAAGAAAGAAAGAAAGAAAGAAAGAAAGAAAGAAAGAAAGAAAGAAAGAAAGAGAGAAAGAAAGAAAAAACAGGGCACTGGCACAACAGTCATAACCTCTGCTTTGCACACACAGAAGTAAAGTTAAAGCCCTGGAGGCGGAGGCGTTCGGAAAGGGAAGGTGGAAGTAGGAAGGACGCCCACGGGATAGAGTGGTCAGAAACAGACCACCTCACCAAAGGGCGCCTTAGACGTTCCAGAGGACAAAATGCCCCTCTTTCCAGGGTAAACACCCATTTGCCAAACTCAGCCAGTGACGGCAAGCAGGAGTTTGCTTTTTTTTTTTAAGGCGTCTGAGTAACGATGACAAGAGCAAGAAATGAGCTTAATAATGGGACTGACAGGGCCCTGGGCTGGTGACTCTGCTGATGTGCACAGCATCAAAACCCAGGTTCCTCAGTGCGCTCCCTCTGCAGTTCAGGACAGCACTACAACTCACCCCATCAATCACTGCTTAAAAAATCAGTTCTAAAAAAAGACGACCCATTTGAAAGCAGCCGGAGGAGGAAGACAGAGAGTGTCTCACAGAATCCAACCGCTTGTAGCCTCGGAACCATAACAAGAATATGAAACTAGCGGGTCCAGTGTGAGGCAGAACAGAGACGCCGTCACGGCTCTCAGGAGGCTGAGCAGGAAGCGCATGGCTCAGGCCCCGCAACGCCCTAAGGGCGCCTGGAGCAGCCCACAGGCCTGTGTCCTTCGTGTGGGTTCACCTTCCTAGTTTCCTGGGTAAATTCAATGTACAGCATTTATTCGCCAAGAAAAGAACATTCAAATCAAACTACTGTCATAACTCTGAAGGGCTCTTAACACTCCAGTCCACACGTTCAAAAGCCCACAAATATCAGTGCTGCCACTGTGTAGGTAACAATGTTTTGGATGCATCATGCACGTAACCAGTAACGATGTTTTCATGTTTTCCGTAGCCGTCTCATTCAGGATACTAAAATGATCTGTGACGACTTGATACTTAGTTATCTGTGATTTTCAGATAGATTTAACAAGGCTACCTGGCCAAGAAGGCCTCACCCTCCTGAACCTGGGCACCGGTGCCCCTACGTGCACCCGGGGCCTGGGGAGCGCAGTCTCCACCACCTCTCGCTCTTCAATGTTAAATGTCCTCCCGGAGCGCCTGCGTCGTGGGCCCAGGCTCGGCCCCTCCTGGAGAGCCCTTTCCACATTACAGGACAGGGGAAGCCCAGAGCCCGCGCTGCGGCGCCGCTGACGTCCGGGAGTCCCCGCTTCCTGGTCCTTCCCGTCCGCGGAGGCTGGCGGGGAGGGCCTGGGACCCATTTTAGTTTTCGGTTTTGTCACGAGCCGGAAGGCGACAGCACATGCGAGCGCAGGAAACCCTTTTTTAAAATCTTCCAACGGAAACGCGAGGGGCTGCCGGACTGCCTCGGAGACGCTAGGCGGGAACCCAGAGCACCCCTGCCGTTTCCCGCATTGCAGCAGCCGGGACCCCGCCCACGCCGCGGGGGGCCCGAGGCGACAGGAGGCCCGCCGGGATCCGGCCGTTTCTTCCTCGACAAGCTGGGGGGTGGCGTGGGGCGGAGTTGGGGGGCGGGGGCAACTTAAGTGATCGCGCTGTACCCAGGATTCGGAGGGGAAGCCCGGCGCCATCCTACAGCTCAGAGGCAGAACGACCCCGGAAGGTGCTCCAGGCGACCCCCTCTACCAGGCTCAATTTAAAACATAAACCGGAGAGGGTGGAAAGCTCACTATTTTCCGAATGGAGGTTCCTATCGCCATGTTCCTTCCTCCTCCGCCCCACCCGGCAAGGACCCCGGGGCTGCCTTGCCGGCTCCCGCCGCCCCGCAGGTACCCCTGCCGCTCCCGGGCACGGGCTTCTCCCCAGTTCTTCCCGTCGCTTCCCCGCTCTTCTCCCCAGTTCTTCCCATCGCTTCCCCACCTTTCCCCGGGTCCTCCCATCGCTTCCCCCTCTTCTGCCCGGTTCCCCCATCCCCTTTGCCCTGTTCTCCCCTTCTCCCTCTTCTCCCCTTCTCCGTCCGTCCCTCCCTCGCCGCCCGGAGGGGGGCGCGCACCTTGAGCATGTCCCCCGCTGGTCAGCACGCCGATGGCCTTGCCGGCCCCGGAGAGGTGCTCCAGGAACTTCCGCAAGGAGCCCTTGGGGGCCCGGGAGTCGTCCGCGTCCAAGGCGAGGAGGCCGAGGGCAGCCGCTAGTCCGGGTGCGCAGCAGGCAATGGATACCCTGCCGGCGCGCGCCCGACTCGGAAAAGCTGCCCCGCCCGCGCCCCCGCCCGGCCCTAGCGTCAAAGGGTCTTGACGGGCGGGGCCCAAGCGCACAGGAGGGGCTGCGGGGGTGGGGCGCGGCTAGGGGCAGGGGCAGGGGCAGGGAAAGGGGCAGAGAAAGGGGCAGGGGCTGGCCGGGGCCGGGTGTGGGCAGGAGGACCTACGCAGGGGTCGTCGTAGGTGGCTGCCGCGCTAGCGGTGGGTGAGGTCGCGGAGGCGGGGGTAGCACCACAAGTGGGCGGAGTCCCTGGGGGTGGGGCCGCGTTGCCGGTGCGCTAGCCGCGCGGGTGGGTTGGAGGACTCTGGTTGGGGCCTTTAGAGATGCCCGGAGCGCCACAGGTGGGGGCAGGGGCAGCGACCGGGGGAGGGGAGACCGCAAGGGGGCGGGGTCACATCGTTCGCTGGGCGGGCCAAGGCAGGGCGGAATAGAACGCCGGGAGCATCTCCCGGGGCGGGGGTGGGGGGGGGCAAGGGAGACCGTGAGTGGGCGCGAACGCCGGGGCCGGTGGAAACCCCGCACTTGCGGGGAGCGCCGATGGCGGGGCGGGGTGGAATTGGGGCGCGGAGACCCCACCTGGACGCGGAGGCTCGCGGCAGGCCCGGTAGATCCGGCTGTTGTCAGCGCCGAGCCCGGCCGCGCGCACAGCTTCTTGTTGGCGGCAGGATTCCTCCTGGGGCTGCGCTAGGAGCCTCTGCGCGCGGCTTCCTCGATCCCCGCCCCCACGTTTTCTCTGCAGCCTGAGGTCGGGAAGGACGCACGGAGAGTGGATCCTCCAGGTGGTGGGAAAAGCTGAGCGCGGCGAGCTTAGCTATGACGAAGCTGCGATTTCCCGGGTCCACGGGGTCTGTGGCGCTCCCGGGCCCCCAGCTCGTCCCGTGGGGAGAAGAATCCTTGGGGTGGGGGAGAGTATCGGGGCGCTACCCTCAGAGACGCATGGGCGCGCGAAAGTCAGAGTGGGATAGGAGGAGGCGCAACGGGACTGACCTGGCGGGGAGGCGGGACGACCCTTCCTCCCTACGGACAGGCGCGCTGCTGTACGCTGTGCCGACCTCGGCTGACTTCACCGGCCAACTCCACGTGCTGAAATACGCACATCCAAAGCGCTGTGCCAGTTGCCCATCCACAGCTTAACAGCCCGGTGCCAGTTACCTGCGATGGGACAGGGAGCAGCCCCTACAAAAGCACGGGCTTATGGGATCCCGGTTCCTTCAGTGCTCACCCCACGAAGAAGGGCTCCCAAACGGCCCCACTCGAGGGCTTTCCGGAGGATGGTCCTGCGCAGTGGGTGTTTGTTGAACAGATAGGAAACAACAAAAGAGACTAAGAAGAGGTTTGTTCTATGAACCCGGGAAAGTGAAGCAATCGCAAAGGAGAGTCTCACCAAAGGGCAATCCTGGGGAAAAGATGGAGAGGCATGGATTTTTCTTGGATGTGTGCCTCATCCTGGGGCTCATCCCGCTGAGCATCAAATATTCATTGCAAAAGAGGAAAAAAATATATATGCTGCAGACAATGCTGGATGGTCTAATCTCTCCCTTGGCCAGAATTAACGGCGAAATTCCTAACCCCTCGTGGTCCTCAGAATCACCTGTCCTATGCACACCCCCATTAAACCACTGAAGTCCAGTTTCTGGGAGCTCAGCCAGGAAATGTGTATTTTTAAACAAACCACCTAGGTTATCCTGATGAATGCAAAGTCACAGAGCGCTGCTCTCATGCAGTGAACCTGAGCATTATTCTATTAATTAAAAGGGAGAGGCGAATCCTGGCTGTCTTAAGGTGACAGTTGAGTGGCCTTTGCTTTCTGGCGGGCAGAAGAGCAGACCGAGGCTCTAAGCACCTGCACCCACAGTTGGGCTCAGGATCTGTGCTGGAGAATAGAAGGGCTAATTTAATTATTCATGCCTTTTTAGAGCATGTTACATGTGGAGAAGGTGGGCCACACTGAATTTTATTTTAGCCAAATACCCGTTATCTCCTTATACAATTGATATTTTTATATTGAACATTAGGGGATTGGTCATTTGTCATCAAATTGTCTGTAATACAGAAAATGATAGATACAACCTAACAGTTCAAACATGATGAGTTAAATAAATGATGGTAAAAATATGCGCTGCAATAATATTTAGTTGCTGTTACCGCTACAAAGATATGTGTCTACTGACATGGAAATATGTTCAGGACATACAAATAAGTGAAAAGGCAGGCCTAGACGCAGTGCGAGCCTGTGCGTGAGTGCGTGCGTGTGTGTGTGTGTGTGTGTGTGTGTGTGTGTGTGTGTGTGTGTGTGAGTCTGCATACATATGTAAATGTTTCTGAGCATTTTATTTCCTTTCTTTTGCTTAGTATAGGCAATGCCATTTTTCTCTGCGATGAACAGGTATTGTTTAGGGAATAGAAATAGTTAATGAAAAACAATAAAATTTAGAGTGTCAAGACCCCCAAGGTTACGGATTATATTCAAAAGTTTGTCTGTGTATAAGGGCTGGGGTCAGGGTGGTCACTGACGGTCCTCACACATCTGTTCTTATGAGTTTGGCCCATTGCTCAGTCAGTCAGGGAATTAACATATATTAATATATACCTGTAGCAAAGATGGAAAAGAATAGCTATGGCTTTTTTTTTTTTTTTTTTTTTTTTTGGAAAGTCATGTATTTCAATGTTGCTACAACTAGAGGTTTTTTTTTTTGTTGTTTGTTTTGTTTTGTTTTGTTTTTTTTTTTAACTTTGGCCTTAGCAATGAATCTTCTAATTCAAGAGGAAGATATTACATGCCGTGCTGACCGTACAGCTTCCACCCAGTAGGACCTGAGGCGTGTGCTTGTTCTTTATTGTCCCTTGACAGATTACTCCAAAGGCCCACACCAGCACACACTTATACCCCAGGAATGATTACTCCTTGGGCCAGGAGTTCAGGCAGGCTTCACTGGGCCCTCTGCCCCAGGGGCTCTCCAGGGCTGCAGCAGGTGTCTGCCTAGGGCTGCTGTGTCTTCTGAAGGCTCAGGCTCATCAGGGGAGGAGCTGCTTCCATGCTCACTTCTGTGTTGCTGGCAGGATTCTGTTGCTTGCAGGCTGTTGGACTGAAGGCCCCAGTCTCTCTGTGGCATCAGCTTCAGGTTGCCCTCTGCCCTGGGCGGGTGACTGGCTTTGCCAGAACTAGCACCTACCAAGAGCCAGGGAGAGAGTTCCAGTGGACAGAACCTCAGCTCCTCCCAATCCAATCTCAGGAGAGACCGCCATCTCTTTTGCCTGGTTCTATTCATCAGAAGTGAGCCGCTGAGTCCAGCCCTCTTCTAGGGTCTGGCTGTGAACACTAGGGACAGCGGCCAAGGGGAGCCACTTGGGAGGGTGGTGCTGCCTGGGACCTGCCTAGGACAAGTTGAAGGAGAACATGCATAGGGACAGCTGCCCTTCCCACTTCCCCTCAGTGGTGAGCACAGGAGTTGCCAATGTGCCCTAAAGGAGTTCTGGCATCCCAGGAGGGAAGCAGCTCCCAGCCATGAGGACACCATGACCCAGTGCCCCAGCATGTGGGGCTGCACATTCCAGGGCTACCTGAGCTGTAGCCTCTTCCCCTTCTCTGCTGTCTCGGCCTGTGCATGGAGTGGGCATCTCAAATCTGCAGGGGCCAAACTGAGCTCAGGCCTCTGCACCCCCCACACAACCCCCCATCGCTCAGTCTTCCTCACCTCAGCTCCTGGTGACTCCATCCTCCCAGGGGCTCAGGCTGAAGCCTTGCAGTGCTCTTCCACCCTGGCATCTAAGTCCTTCAGGAAAGTCCCTATTGGCTCTTCATTTCATCTGGAGCCACTGGGGCCAGGCCACGACCTTTGACCTGGACCGGAACAGGCTCCCTCCTCATCCCCTGCTCTGCCCCAACCTCCACCCCACCTCCACGTCTCGGGTGTCCTCAGCTTCAAAGTCAGGGTGCACCTATCAGGATGTAATTCAGGCATCTTCTCTGCTGACTCGGAGTCACAGACCCCACACAAGCCACACTGGCCTGTCCTCCGGTCCCTTCAGATCCTGGTGCTGCCCAGAGGCCCATGCAGGCACCCGACAACCTCAGGCCCAGCCTGCTCTTTCCTCAACCCAGGCCCTCCTCTCCCTACCGACTCTGCCCACTTTCCACAGGTCTGTCCTGCAAGGTCTCCTGCACGGTGAGGCCTCCCCAGATCACCCTCTTAGAAATTTTGGGCTCCATGCACACTCCTGTTCCCTCCCTGCTGCTCTTAAAACATCCTCGTCAGTGTCACACGTGGGGCATTTCAACTATCTGCTGGGCTTCTCGAAAGGTCCCCCGGCTGAACTCTGAATGCTGTGGATTCAGAGATCTTTGACTCTTCCCTGCTGCAGTCCCAGGGCAACAGCAGAGCCCAGGACAGAGTGAACCTGTCATGGGTGCTGCTGAATGAATGAATGAAGGAGGGAGTGAGTGAGTGAGTGAAGGAGTAAATGAGTGAGTAAATGAGTGAATGGGTGAGTGAGTGAGTCAGTCAGTGAATGAGTGAGTGAGTGGATGAGGGAAGGAAAAATGAGTGAGTGAGTGGGTAAATGACTGAATGAGTGACCGTGAGTGAGTGAATGAATTGCCAAGGGAGTCAATGAGTGAATGAGTGAGTGAGTGAATGGGTGAGTGAATAAGTGAGTAAGTGAATGAATGAGCGTCTTAGTGAATGAGTGAGTGAATAAGCAAGTGAATAAGTGAGTGAATGAGTGAGTGACCGAGGGAATAAATGAGTGATGAGTGAGTGAGTGAGTGAATGAATGAGTGAGTGAGTGAATGAATGAGTGACTTAGTGAATGGGTGAGTGGGTGAATGAGTGAGTGAACAGATGAGTGGGTGAGTGAGTGAATGGGTGAGGGAAAGAGTGAGTGAATGAGTCAGTGAGCGAACAAGTGAATGAGGGAGTGAAGAAGTGAGTGAATGAACGAGTGAGTGAGTGAATGAGTCAATAAATGAGTGAGTGTGTGAGTAAAGGATGAGTGAATGAGTGAGTGAAGAGGTGAATGAGTGAGTGAATGAGTGAATGATTTGAGTGAGTGAATGATTGAGTGAATGAATGAGGAAATGAATGAGTGAGTGAATAAGTGAGTGAATGAGTGAGTGAGTGAAAGGGTGAGTTAGGGAATGACTGAGTGAGTGAATGAGGGAATGAATGAGTGAGTGAATGGGTGAGTGAATGAGTGAGTGAGTGAGTGAATGGGTCAGTGAATGAGTGAGTGAATGAGTAAATGAATGAGCAAGTGAGTAAAAGGGTGAGTGAATGAGTGAGTGAGCGAGTGAAGGAGTGAATGAGTGAATGAGTGAGTGAGTGAATGAGTTAACGAGTGAATGAATGAGTGAGTGAATGAGTGAGTGGGTCGCTCAGGAGATGAGGACAGGAGTTGCCCTCTGACTGCTACAGTAGACAGGAGCTGAAGGAGTCTGAAGGGTGGGAGGTGCTCACTCGGTACATACACCCTGCTCCACACATTCCCAGAGAAACCTAGTCTCACCAGAGTGGTCGCTTGAGAATTATTAGTAACAACCTTTTTCCCAATATTTCATATATGCAGGATGATTTCTTACTTTCCTTGAAAATGCCAATCGTTTTTTGGACTTGGAATTCTCCACTGCTGGTCCACGCCACTGTATTCTCCCATAGGGGCATCCCCCGAGTTGGACAAAGAGTCATTCCCAGGAATGGATAAAAGCCAGAAGGGCATCATCAGGTGGGGCACCTTCTCCTATCATCCTCCCCTTCCTGTCTGGGTTACCCTGAGTGACTTGGTTTGGAGGTCTACAAAATGCAGACATATCAAATTTAGATAAAAGCCTAAGCAGTTTAAGAGGTTGCAGTGCTAGCAGGAAGGTCTTTGGCTCCCGGCACCCTCCTCCTGTCCAGTCTCTGCTGGACCCAGGACTCTGACTCCACCTTCGGCCTTGGGGGTTTCCTCCCTTCCTTCCCAGCCACTGAGCCGGCTTGGGCTAATCTGCAACCGCAGAGGCGCAGCCCTCCTCCTTTCCTCCTGCCTCTTCCTCTCTTCTCACTTTCCTTCTGCTTCTTTCAGGACTTTGGAAAGTCCAAGAATAAGCAAAACTGTAGACCAGAAAACGCTGCCTTGAGCCCATTCCCCTCCCAGCAGCTTCCCTTCAGACTCCTTGATCTTTAAAACTTATTTTGCTTCGTATCTAGATGCTAAACTTTATATAGAAAACAGGTGGGGTTGGTTTCTTGGCCGGGTACAGTGACTCACACCTATAACCCCAGCGCTTTAGAGGCCAAGGTGGAACGATTGCTTGAGGTCACATGTTTGAGACTAGCCTGGGCAACACAGGGAGACCTCGTCTCTACAAAAATTCAAAAAAAAAAATTGCCTGGAGCGATGGCACATCTGTAGTCCCAGGTACTTGGGAGGTCGAGGCAGGAGGATCACTTGAACTCAGGAGTTTGAGATAACAGTGAGCTATGATTATATCACTGCACTCCAGCTTGAGTAAGAGAGTGAGACACTATCTCCTAAAAAAATAAAAATAAAAAGTGCTGGAGTCCAAGGCCACAGCCAATTGCAATATGTAGATCTTTTATTTTTATAATCCGCCTCTCTTGTCTAAGTGCCAAATGACACTTTCATTGTGTGCAACTACTTCCACTTTTGACTGGCTTCTCTTTCCTTATGTATTAAGAATCAGGTTGTATAGAGTTCTGAGAAAATAAAATAATAAATCAGCTGCGTGCCATGGCTCATGTCTATAATCTCAGCACTTTAGGAGGCTGACACAAGGATTGCTTGAGACCAGGAGTTTGAGACCTGCTTTGGCCACATAACGAGATCCTGTCTCTACAAAAAATAAAAATAAAACGTTAGCAGGACATGGTGGCACACCTGTAGTCCCAGCTACTCAGGTGGTGGAGGCCTGAGGATTGGCTCGAGCCTGGGAGGTTGAGACTGCAGTGAGCCGTGATCATACTACTACACTTTGGCCTGAGTGACACAGTGAGACTCTATTTCTAAATAAATAAATAGTATAATATAATATAATATAATATTAGTATAGTTTAAAAACAGATGGAAGCTTCCCAAGACTTTGATGCAGAAACAGGTTGCCCTGAACCAATTAAAATTAATGTCCAAAAACCGGAAAGAAATGAAAGAAAGAAGTTGAATTATTTCTGTAAAGTATGAGGCCACTACAAGTTTTACTTTCTCTAGGACATTTTCTCAGTGGTGTCAACTGAAGTCCACTTCACAGAATGACTTCATCTCCTGAGCACATTGGAGAACGATGATTAAAGAGACTTCCTGGCACTCCCGATATTTTTAGTGTCACATGGAAGCAGCAAGAGTCATATGTGTGAAATAGGTGGTATTAAAAGCGGAAGACATTGGTTTGTTCTTTCATGAACATCATCGGAACATTTCTCTAACGACTAGTGTTATGTCAGAAAATGGGGAGAGAGAGATGGTTGTTTATTGGCAAATAAGTTACATAAATTTCCCAGTTAGAAAAACAATCATGATTTTAGCCTTGTCAGATGAAGTCAGATACGCCCTATGCTTCAGTTATGGAATGCTACCTCTGAATATTGATTGACAAGTATCTTCCACAGACCTGTGATCTGTCACTGTGTATAAGCTTGAATTCATAACTACCAGTCCTTGAAGCTCCCTTGCTGCCTGCGCTGAACTGAAGTGGCTCCCGACTGAGGCATTCAAGGGAAAACTCACTGAAATATTTGAAACCACCGCCATGAACAAGAATGCTCTTCCTGTATGCTAGGACGTACACCCAGAGCGTTATCTCATTAGTTGTATATGCCAGCATCCCGCAGGATCTTTTACCTTTTTTGGGTGTCAACTTCGAGATTCTGATGTAAGCTGCAGACCTCTTCCTCTTCCAGGCGGGCTGGAGGAGAAGGCTGGGCTGGAGGGGAAGGCTGGGCTGGAGGACAAGAGTGGGCAGGAGGGAAGGGTGGGCTGGAGGGGAAGTGTGGGCTGGAGGAAAATGGTGGGCAGGAGGGGAGAGAGGGAACCTGTGGTCTTCCTCAGGTTGCAAGAGAAAGAGAGCAGATGGGGAAGGATCAGTTACATCTTCATCTCACATGCGGTAAATCAGTCCTCTACATAAGCCTTTATATAAGATAAGGTGAACATAGACCAGCTTCCTGTGGAGATGTAGCTATCTGTAGCTATCTGCTTAGGAACAAAAGGAAATGCAGTTTCTTGCATGATTCAGCTTCCAACTTAATGATTTTTTTCCGTTTTGGCTGTGAGTTGGGGTCCCGAGGCTTTATTTTTCCCTGTGCACTATATTGTATGTGAAAATTGTTGTTTGGGACCTAAAGTTGTTTACTTACTCCACCTGCATCCGTTAGCTCAATTTCCATTTGGAGTGGCTTCTGGAAGGCTGGAATTGAAATCCACCAGTGCCCATTTCAAGGTGTTCCCAACATTGCCTGGGAACAAGGAGCCCGGATATGCTTCCCTGTGGATGCAGGTCAGTCATCATAACGCACAGAAACAGCGTTGACCTCAGCCTGGAGCCATCGTCCTGAAAGGGGATTCTTCTCAGCTCGGGCCCGAGACTGATCCCTGAGAAGCGGCTGCTCCATCCCTGAACCCTTCCTGCTTATGTCGCCTTACTTCCTAGTGATCACGGCATTCAGGCTCAGAATGCCGCAGGCCTATCCCACTGGAAGCTGCCGAGGTGCCTCCTGCCACTCAGGACGCCCGGCACAGCAGCAGGATCAAGGGACCAGCAGGGAAGAGGCTGCAGTGATTTGGGGGAACAGCCCAAAAATCACCTGGAACCTGGTGGCAGGTGGTCCCACCTCCTCCCCAATATTATGTCCCAGAGAAAATGACAATATGAGCAGCTCACGTCACCATTATTAGCAGAGTCTTTTTATTCTTTCCTTAATTTTTTGCCATTAAATGGAGCTCTATAGGCCCATTTTCTTTTTTCTTTTTTTTTTTTTTAGACAGAGTCTTTTTCTGTTGCCCAGGCTGGAGTGCAGTGAAGTGATATTGGCTCACTACAAGCTCCGCCTCCCGGGTTCACGCCATTCTCCTGCCTCAGCCTCCCGAGTAGCTGGGACTACAGGGCCCCGTCATCATGCATGGCTAATTTTTTGTATTTTTAGTAGAGACGGTGTTTCACTGTGTTAGCCAGGATGGTCTCGATCTCCTGACCTCGTGATCCACCTGCCTCAGCCTCCCAAAGTGCTGGGATTACAGGCATGAGCCATCCCGCCAGGCCTATAGGCCCATTTTCTGCTTTTAATGCCACCAATACATGAAATTCCAGAGCTGCTTCTGTAAAACATACTTTCATTTTCATTATTTTATTATTCATTACATTAATTCTAGTATTTTATTCTCTTTGTTTTTTTAAGAAGAACTTCAGCGAGAGAGGGGCTATCCCTGCTGCCTTGTGGCTGCAGAAGGAGAGAGAAGGAGCCTCTCCTAAAAAGGGTTTCATGAAAGCCCTGAGGCGAGATACTCACTTCAGAGGGTTCAGGACAAGGACACTCACTTTGTTCTGTGCGGTGTGGAGACACGGGTGAGCGTTCCTCAGTGACACCAACTGGTTCCCTCTTGTCCTCAGCTGCCAGTGCCCTGGGACATGTCATTTGGACAAAACCATTTTCCATGTCCTGCCATCCATTCCACGGAGGCAGGAGAAAAGGGTCTGGAGGCAGGAACATAAGGCCGATTCACCTTGACTTCCGAGAATGAAATGAAATGGAAACTCTTGGGGTATGACAAGAAATATCCTCTCCATTTACACAGGGCTTACACCGAGTACATGACTTTGTAATTTTACTTCATCCTCTTCATTTACATAGGGTACACACCAAGTAACCAATGGAAACCTCGAGAGGGGATTTAAGCCCTAGAAACTTCAGTAACGGGCCCCCTGTGCTCAGGCGCTCTCACCCTGTGGAGCGTGCTTTCATTTTCCGTAAATGTCTGCTTTGCTGCTTCATTCTTTCCTTGCTCCATTTTTGCATTGCGTCCAATTCTTGGTTCAAGGCACCAACAACCTGGACACTTTCAACCAGTAACATTATCTTAATATCTTGTTTTAAAACTGAATTCTGTTTTTCATCTGTTCACCTAGTTTTTAGAAAATAACAATGAAATACCAATTGGAGCTTACCACAGCTTAATAGGAGGGTCACTATGAGCTATACAACAGGTTTGATGTTTAAAAGTTTGCAACATTTTTTATTGCTCTTTCATTTACAAACTACAGTAAACATTTAGTTTTATATGTTTAATTATGAAATATATGACACCTAAGAGTCTATAAAATTTGGCTGGGCATGGTGGCTCATGTCTGTAAGCCCAGCACTTTCGGAGGCTGAGGCGGGTGGATCATTTGAGGTCAGGTGTTCAAGACCAGCCTGGCCAATGTGGTGAAACCCGTCTCTACTAAAAAAATACAAAAAGTTAGCTGAGCATCATGGCAGGCACCTGTGATCCCAGCTACTCGGGAGGCTGAGGTGGGAGAGTTGTTTGAACCCAGGAGATAGAAGTTGCAGCGAGCCGAGATTGTGCCATTACACTCTAGCCTGGGCTACATGAGCAAAACTCCGCCTCAAAAGCAAACAAACAAACAAAACTGAATGCATAATCTGATAGATTAATAATTGCGCTGATGTCATCATGCATGAGCATCGAGTGTCTTGAAAGGCTACAATACGCCCTTCTTTGATCACCTGGGTCTCCCTTCTTCACCCAGACATAGGACTAATGTGTTAATGTTTGCCTTGCTTTTCATAAGTTATATCATTTCTCTGTATATTATTCAGCCATGTCATATGTTATAGTTTGTGAACTGTATATGGAATAGCAGTGTATTTTTCAGTAATTTCCTTTGTTCACTGTAATTTTTCATTGCTGATGCTTCTAACGGCAGTTCATTTTCACAGCTGTATCATATTCCACAATGTGACTATGCCAGCTTTTTTCCTTGATAGAGATGTATTTGGGTGGCTTTCAAGTGTTTTCTATGTCTACAATCACTGCCTAAATATTCTTGCCCCGTATGTGTCTCTTGGAGAAGGCAGTGCAAAGGCATTTCTGGGGCAGACATGCCTGAGAAGGCAAGTGTGAGGCCACAGAGGGGCGTGTCTAGCTTTTTATGAAATACAGTCTCTTAACGGGAGCTACAGCAGTGGATACTTTGCCAGCAGTTGATCTTTTCCACATTTTGGATTTTTGTGGCTCTGCTCAATTTGTTTCTTGATTTATTGGATGTATCCACAGTACTTTGTTTACTTATGTTTTGTAACTTTTTGCACAGGGACTTATCTTTCTTGGAATTTTAAGTGGGGAGATATTTTGAGGACAGGGTTGCATTGTTTCAGCAAAGATGTTCACTCACATGGGGTAGAGGTGAAGTTAGCAGCCGCCTGGTGCCACGTCGATTTGACCCATGCTCTCGAGGTCTTCCAGCATGAACTCCTGGAGGACTGTTTCTCATCGGTTCTCAGGGTCAGTGGTTTTCCCTCCACCCAGCACCAATGCAGGGACAGCTGCTCTCCTTGCTGCTCCTGCTCTGAGGTGGGCTTTTATTTTAAGTCTAAGATGTCAGATTTCTGACCTCATTTTGGAGAGACATCCGGTTTTGTTTCTGATGCCCCATCCTCTGTGCAACTGTCTAAACAGAAAAATAAATTCCACTTTGGTTCCCGCCAATTCCTTATCGACTGCTGTGGATTCCATCCTTCAATGCCAGCCCAGTAATGCACTTACAAAGATGCATTTTTGTAGGTTTTACCCAACATCTCAGTTGTTTTCGTTGGGAAAGCTATTTAGTGTCCCTTATGTTGAAAGTTGGAAGCGCCTGGCAACACTATAGGTGAGAGAGCTGCTCTTCCCCCTTTTCATCATCTTCACGCTGGGTCCAGGCCGTCTTCACTCTGTGATTAAGATGCCACAATGGGCCGGGCATGGTGGCTCATGCCTGTAATCTCAGCACTTTAGGAGGCCAAGGTGGGTGAATCACCCGAGGCCAGGGGTTCAAGACCAACCTTGCCAACATGGTGAAACTCCGTCTCTACTAAGAGTACCAAAAATTAGCCTGGCATGGTGGTGGGTGCCTGTAATCCCAGCTACTCTGGAAGCTGAGGCAGGAGAATCGCTTGAACCCAGGAAGTGGAGGTTGCAGTGAGCTGAGATCACGCCATTGCACTTCAGCCTGGGCAACAGAGTGAGACTCCATCTCAAAAGAAATAAATAAATAAACAAAAAAATAAATAGCTGCTATGGCCTCTGAGCTGCTTGCTCTGCCTCTGGCATCCATTCTCACGCCCCACATTAGCAGAGATGCACTCACACCCAGTGGGAAGGCAGGGCGACTGAAGGGCTGTTATTATTAACGAGAAAGATAAAATAATTCTGAGGATAATGTATAATTCTGTTTCCTAGAAATATAAAAATGCTCTGATAAATTATTAGAATTAACAAAATTCAGTTTAGCACTCATGTTCCAAATGATCACCAACTGTAATATGCCAACAGTAGCCAGACTAAATAATAAGAGGGAGTGAGGGGGTTCACTCACAAGGGCCAGGCCTCTGCAGAGAGGGCAAGAAGGTCGACTCACTCTGCAGCTTCCTGGCCCATCATCGTTTTCCATGGTGAGAGGCTTATGGGGCCTGGCCCTCCCTCTCCCGCCTGGGGCCTCCAGCCTATTCTCAGGGCTGGGCAAGGAATAAGCCCCATTTAGGTCATTTCCTCACTTGACCTTCTTCTGGACTGAAACGCATTTGCTTTCCGAGTGCTCATCAGGGAGCCGCACATAGAAGCCCTTGTTTTCTCCCCACTGCTGACTGATTCTGGGTTCGAAAATGCCCCCATTCCCCTGACTCCTTGGACACTGCATCTTTGGCTTTCATTCCAAGATTTTGACCTCAGTTAAGGATTCAGAAACTCCCTTTTTAAACTTTATTCTCAGATTGGTTTTCTAAAAGTCAGGCCAAAAAAAAAAAAAAAAAAAAAAAGACACGTAAAGTGGGTGAGTCAAGTGTGAGTGTAAAGTTCCGAGGATGAAGCCGAGCATACACGAACCTCTGTCAGGGCAGCGTCTGTGCTCAGGAGTCATGTTCATCCCAGAGCTTCCCAGGACACAGACCTAAACAGAAGAAAAAAAAGGAGGATAACAGAAGTAAATGCTAAGATTCTCCATAAAATCCCATTTTTTTGGTGAATGGGGTTTCCCCTTAATTTCTAGGCATTTGGCATCATGGAAATAGAACAGCAGCATCTTCTACCTGCATGGCCGAGCTTTTTCAGGTGGGCAGAATAAACCAGGACAGTATACAGATCAGAGGGCAGGTTGGCAGGTGTGGATGGCCAGAGAGGATGTGGGATGATCCTAAGGGGCCTTTCTACCACGAAGTGTATGGGATGCAGGGAGGGGACAGAGAAGCAGGCAGGGAGACAGGGGCCGGGGGAGAGTGGGAGAGAGAGAGAGAGAGAAAGGGGGAGATAGAGAGGGAGAAAGGGAGGGAGGCAGAAGCAGAGAGAGGGAGAGAGAGAGAAAGGGATGGATAGAGGGATGGAGGGAAGGACATAGAGAGGGAGAAAGAGAGAGAGGGAGAGAGAGAGGGAGAGAGGACCAATTCACCACTTTTGTCCAAAAAACCAGGCCAAATGTCTGGAGCCGGAGCGTACCTTCTCTAAAGGGTTTTGGAGCATATTGTATTTAATTCCCTTATTCCTGCAGCTCTTCTAGAATATGACCATCTTCTGACTGTTCTATTCTTTTCTTTCTTTTATTCTTTTATTAAATACACTCCTATAATTTGAGCTTGTTTTCCTATCTTGTAAGCTATATCCTGGCAACATTCCAGGAATGAGTCTAATTTTATTGTTTTATTTATTTATTTAAACATTTTGCTTTTTCTTTAAGAAAGATTCTAGAAGTGGAATTTCTTGCCCATGGATGCAATTGTGAGGACATTTGTGAAGCTCTTGTCCAATGCCAGTCCAGAAGGCTGGTCCCGAGAAGGCTCCTTGAGGAAGAGGGGGTCTGCTGCACAGCTCCCGGTAGGCACCTGTGCCATTGATCTGGGTTGGCAGGATGCCAAGCTCCAAAGGTGGCCTCACAGCCTGGGACCTGGGTGTCCTAGAACAGCCCTGAGGTCCTACTTTGCCCCTCCTGCCACTGTTCCTTCTTCCCTAATGTCATTCTGCTTCTAGGAGGACTTCCTTTTGGTTCCTGTGACCTGGCCTTCTGTTTGATTCGTTACTGAGCAGTCTTAGTTCATTCAGGCTGCTATGACAAAGTGCCATAGACTGGGAGGTTTATTTTATTTATTATTTATTTATTTATTTATTTATTTTGAAATGGAGCCTTGCTCTGTTGCCCAGGCTGGAGAGCAGTGCTGTGATCTCAGTTCACTGCAAGTTCCAACTCCCGAGTTCCAGTGATTTTCCTGCCTCAGCCTCCCGAGTAGCTGAGACTACAGGTGCCCAAAACAATACCTGGCATTTTCTCTCTTTTTTTGTATTTTTAGTAGACATTTGGTTTCATCATGTTGGCCAGGGTGGTCTCGATCTCTTGACCTCTTGATCCACTTGGCTTAGCCTTCCAAAGTGCTGTGATTACAGGCGTGAGCCACCGCACCTGGACTAGACTGGGTGATTTATGAACAACGGATACTGATTTCTCACAGTCTGGAGGCTTCAAGTCCAAGGTCAATGGAGTGGCAGACTTAGCATCTAGCGAGGGCTGCTTTCTGTTTCATCGAAGGAACCATCTCACAACACCCTCCCATGGTTAAGGAGCAAGCCAGCTTAAGGGGGTCTCTTTTACAAATCTCATTCTGGCTCCCAGAAGGCAGGGGGGCGGGCCGGGGGTGGCGGCTGGGAGCCCGATCGTGGGCTAATTATCCTAATATTTAGTATTAGGAACTAATAATATTATTTGATGACATTAATATTAATAATTAATTGAAAGCAGGCATAATCATGTATTGAAAATCATTATCCATAATTAATAATGGTATCTTATGAATTTTTAGTGTCATTGATAATTATTAAAACCGATCATTGATGATTAATAATCATATTATTATTCCTCATTCCACAGGAGGTGTAAACCTACTTTTGATGCTGTTCTTAATTACTATCCTGGGAGGGAGAGGATGATATTGCACTCTGTACAGCAGGAGGCGTACACCCAGTCTGGGATATTGTTCCTAATATCCATGGAGGGGACAGGCTGATATTACTCGCAATGTGGCACAGGGTGGACATTCACCCTCTTTCATCCTTCTCAATATTAGAAGGCCAAGAGACAGATATTAATCTCAGTATCACAGACACTGGACAACCCCTTGTGATAATCTTCCAAATATCCAGATCAGGTTGCCAGGAGCCAACCCCGGACGGCCCCCCTGGCTTCTGGGTGCCCCATCGCCGGGGGTGCAGGCACCCCCCGCGATCGCGCTCCCAGCCGCCACCCCCGGCCCGCCCCCCTGGCTTCTGGGAGCCCCATCGCCGGGGGTGCAGGCACCCCCCGCGATCGGGCTCCCAGCCGCCACCTCCGGCCCGCCCCCCTGGCTTCTGGGAGCCCCATCGCCGGGGGTGCAGGCACCCCCCGCGATCGGGCTCCCAGCCGCCACCCCCGGCCCGCCCCCCTGGCTTCTGGGAGCCCCATCGCCGGGGGTGCAGGCACCCCCCGCGATCGGGCTCCCAGCCGCCACCCCCGGCCCGCCCCCCTGGCTTCTGGGAGCCCCATCGCCGGGGGTGCAGGCACCCCCCGCGATCGGGCTCCCAGCCGCCACCCCCGGCCCGCCCCCCTGGCTTCTGGGAGCCCCATCGCCGGGGGTGCAGGCACCCCCCGCGATCGGGCTCCCAGCCGCCACCCCCGGCCCGCCCCCCTGGCTTCTGGGAGCCCCATCGCCGGGGGTGCAGGCACCCCCGGCGATCGGGCTCCCAGCCGCCACCCCCGGCCCGCCCCCCTGGCTTCTGGGAGCCCCATCGCCGGGGGTGCAGGCACCCCCGGCGATCGGGCTCCCAGCCGCCACCCCCGGCCCGCCCCCCTGGCTTCTGGGAGCCCCATCGCCGGGGGTGCAGGCACCCCCCGCGATCGGGCTCCCAGCCGCCACCCCCGGCCCGCCCCCCTGGCTTCTGGGAGCCCCATCGCCGGGGGTGCAGGCACCCCCCGCGATCGGGCTCCCAGCCGCCACCCCCGGCCCGCCCCCCTGGCTTCTGGGAGCCCCATCGCCGGGGGTGCAGGCACCCCCCGCGATCGGGCTCCCAGCCGCCACCCCCGGCCCGCCCCCCTGGCTTCTGGGAGCCTTGTGGACCCCCAGCCTCTTTCTCATATTCTGAGTAACATCATCTCCCCATCGGAAAATTTTCAACTCCTTCTCAGACGATTGTACACCCCCAGTGTGCACACCCTCAGAGGGAGTAACCCCCTCTGTATTAGGAGTCACATCAGCCTCTTCCTCCCTGAATATTCAGAACAGTATCCCACCGTTGTTTCTACTTCCAGTGAAACTGATTGTCATATCCTCCTCTCCCAAGCAGAAGTTGGAAACTCTGTCACGTGGTGTGTACACCGTTGTGATATAGAAATTAACATCGTCCTCTCCCGGGTTTACATCAGGAGCAAGTCTATTAATCATTAATATTCATAATTATATTAATATTAATAATAATTATTGATATTAATGATCACAATAAAGAGAGTAAAAATGAATACTGGTTTAAAAGGTTAACCATTTGTAATCATAATTATTAGTAATATCACTATTAATAATAATATTATGATATTAGCAATTAATGTGACTTAAATCAATACCCAGTGATGCTGGGAATACAATAATGATTAGTATTAGGAACTAATAATATTATTTGATGACATTAATATTAATAATTAGTTGAAAGCAGGCATAATCATGTATTGAAAATCATTATCCATAATTAATAATGGTATCTTATGAATTTTTAGTATCATTGATAATTATTAAAATCGATCATTGATGAGTAATAATCATATTATTATTCCTCATTCCACAGGAAGTGTAAACCTACTTGTGATGCTGTTCTTAATAACCAGGGTCGGAAAGCAGGACTTTAGTTTTAATATCGCAGTAGGTGTACACTCACCACGTGACACTGATCCTAATATGAACGGGGGTAGAGTATCACATGACTCCAATTATAGCAATGGATGGATAGCTACGCGGTAATATTGCTCCTAATATTCCCGGAAGAAGCCTTTGCTATTAGTCCGAATATGGCACTGAGGGGACAGTTTTTCTGAGATATAGTTCCTAGTATACGGAGTTGGAGAGGATGATAATAATTCACAGGCTGTGTGCTCCCACCCAGTGATATTGTAATTACTATCCTGGGAGGCAGAGGATGATATTGCACTCTGTACAGCAGGAGGCGTACACCCAGTCTGGGATATTGCTCCTAATATCCATGGAGGGGACAGGCTGATATTACTCGCAATGTGGCACAGGGTGGACATTCACCCTGTTTCATCCTTCTCAATATTCCAAGGCCGAGAGATAGATATTAATCTCAGAATTACAGACACTGGAAAACCCCTTGTGTTACTCTCCCAAATATCCAGATCAGGTTGCCAGGAGCCACCCCCGGACGGCCCCCCTGGCTACTGGGAGCACCATCGCGGGGGGGTCAGGCACCCCCCGCGATCGGGCTCCCAGCCGCCACACCCGGCCCGCCCCCCTGGCTTCTGGGAGCCCCATCGCCGGGGGTGCAGGCACCCCCCGCGATCGGGCTCCCAGCCGCCACCCCCGGCCCGCCCCCCTGGCTTCTGGGAGCCCCATCGCCGGGGGTGCAGGCACCCCCGGCGATCGGGCTCCCAGCCGCCACCCCCGGCCCGCCCCCCTGGCTTCTGGGAGCCCCATCGCCGGGGGTGCAGGCACCCCCCGCGATCGGGCTCCCAGCCGCCACCCCCGGCCCGCCCCCCTGGCTTCTGGGAGCCCCATCGCCGGGGGTGCAGGCACCCCCCGCGATCGGGCTCCCAGCCGCCACCCCCGGCCCGCCCCCCTGGCTTCTGGGAGCCCCATCGCCGGGGGTGCAGGCACCCCCCGCGATCGGGCTCCCAGCCGCCACCCCCGGCCCGCCCCCCTGGCTTCTGGGAGCCTTGTGGACCCCCAGCCTCTTTCTCATATTCTGAGTAACATCATCTCCCCATCGGAAAATTTTCAACTCCTTCTCAGACGATTGTACACCCCCAGTGTGCACACCCTCAGAGGGAGTAACCCCCTCTGTATTAGGAGTCACATCAGCCTCTTCCTCCCTGAATATTCAGAACAGTATCCCACCGTTGTTTCTACTTCCAGTGAAACTGATTGTCATATCCTCCTCTCCCAAGCAGAAGTTGGAAACTCTGTCACGTGGTGTGTACACCGTTGTGATATAGAAATTAACATCGTCCTCTCCCGGGTTTACATCAGGAGCAAGTCTATTAATCATTAATATTCATAATTATATTAATATTAATAATAATTATTGATATTAATGATCACAATAAAGAGAGTAAAAATGAATACTGGTTTAAAAGGTTAACCATTTGTAATCATAATTATTAGTAATATCACTATTAATAATAATATTATGATATTAGCAATTAATGTGACTTAAATCAATACCCAGTGATGCTGGGAATACAATAATGATTAGTATTAGGAACTAATAATATTATTTGATGACATTAATATTAATAATTAGTTGAAAGCAGGCATAATCATGTATTGAAAATCATTATCCATAATTAATAATGGTATCTTATGAATTTTTAGTATCATTGATAATTATTAAAATCGATCATTGATGAGTAATAATCATATTATTATTCCTCATTCCACAGGAAGTGTAAACCTACTTGTGATGCTGTTCTTAATAACCAGGGTCGGAAAGCAGGACTTTAGTTTTAATATCGCAGTAGGTGTACACTCACCACGTGACACTGATCCTAATATGAACGGGGGTAGAGTATCACATGACTCCAATTATAGCAATGGATGGATAGCTACGCGGTAATATTGCTCCTAATATTCCCGGAAGAAGCCTTTGCTATTAGTCCGAATATGGCACTGAGGGGACAGTTTTTCTGAGATATAGTTCCTAGTATACGGAGTTGGAGAGGATGATAATAATTCACAGGCTGTGTGCTCCCACCCAGTGATATTGTAATTACTATCCTGGGAGGCAGAGGATGATATTGCACTCTGTACAGCAGGAGGCGTACACCCAGTCTGGGATATTGCTCCTAATATCCATGGAGGGGACAGGCTGATATTACTCGCAATGTGGCACAGGGTGGACATTCACCCTGTTTCATCCTTCTCAATATTCCAAGGCCGAGAGATAGATATTAATCTCAGAATTACAGACACTGGAAAACCCCTTGTGTTACTCTCCCAAATATCCAGATCAGGTTGCCAGGAGCCACCCCCGGACGGCCCCCCTGGCTACTGGGAGCACCATCGCGGGGGGGTCAGGCACCCCCCGCGATCGGGCTCCCAGCCACCACACCCGGCCCGCCCCCCCTGGCTTCTGGGAGCCCCATCGCCGGGGGTCAGGCACCCCCCGCGATCGGGCTCCCAGCCGCCACCCCCGGCCCGCCCCCCTGGCTTCGGGGAGCCCCATCGCCGGGGGGTCAGGCACGCCCCCCGATCGGGCTCCCAGCCGCCACCCCCGGCCCGCCCCCCCTGGCTTCTGGGAGCCCCATCGCCGGGGGTGCAGGCACCCCCCGCGATCGGGCTCCCAGCCGCCACCCCCGGCCCGCCCCCCTGGCTTCTGGGAGCCCCATCGCCGGGGGTGCAGGCACCCCCGGCGATCGGGCTCCCAGCCGCCACCCCCGGCCCGCCCCCCTGGCTTCTGGGAGCCCCATCGCCGGGGGTGCAGGCACCCCCGGCGATCGGGCTCCCAGCCGCCACCCCCGGCCCGCCCCCCTGGCTTCTGGGAGCCCCATCGCCGGGGGTGCAGGCACCCCCGGCGATCGGGCTCCCAGCCGCCACCCCCGGCCCGCCCCCCTGGCTTCTGGGAGCCCCATCGCCGGGGGTGCAGGCACCCCCGGCGATCGGGCTCCCAGCCGCCACCCCCGGCCCGCCCCCCTGGCTTCTGGGAGCCCCATCGCCGGGGGGTGCAGGCACCCCCGGCGATCGGGCTCCCAGCCGCCACCCCCGGCCCGCCCCCCTGGCTTCTGGGAGCCCCATCGCCGGGGGTGCAGGCACCCCCGGCGATCGGGCTCCCAGCCGCCACCCCCGGCCCGCCCCCCTGGCTTCTGGGAGTCTTGTGGACCTCCAGCCTCTTTCTCATATTCTGAGTAACATCATCTCCCCATCGGAAAATTTTCAACTCCTTCTCAGACGATTGTACACCCCCAGTGTGCACACCCTCAGAGGGAGTAACCCCCTCTGTATTAGGAGTCACATCAGCCTCTTCCTCCCTGAATATTCAGAACAGTATCCCACCGTTGTTTCTACTTCCAGTGAAACTGATTGTCATATCCTCCTCTCCCAAGCAGAAGTTGGAAACTCTGTCACGTGGTGTGTACACCGTTGTGATATAGAAATTAACATCGTCCTCTCCCGGGTTTACATCAGGAGCAAGTCTATTAATCATTAATATTCATAATTATATTAATATTAATAATAATTATTGATATTAATGATCACAATAAAGAGAGTAAAAATGAATACTGGTTTAAAAGGTTAACCATTTGTAATCATAATTATTAGTAATATCACTATTAATAATAATATTATGATATTAGCAATTAATGTGACTTAAATCAATACCCAGTGATGCTGGGAATACAATAATGATTAGTATTAGGAACTAATAATATTATTTGATGACATTAATATTAATAATTAGTTGAAAGCAGGCATAATCATGTATTGAAAATCAATATCCATAATTAATAATGGTATCTTATGAATTTTTAGTATCATTGATAATTATTAAAATCGATCATTGATGAGTAATAATCATATTATTATTCCTCATTCCACAGGAAGTGTAAACCTACTTGTGATGCTGTTCTTAATAACCAGGGTCGGAAAGCAGGACTTTAGTTTTAATATCGCAGTAGGTGTACACTCACCACGTGACACTGATCCTAATATGAACGGGGGTAGAGTATCACATGACTCCAATTATAGCAATGGATGGATAGCTACGCGGTAATATTGCTCCTAATATTCCCGGAAGAAGCCTTTGCTATTAGTCCGAATATGGCACTGAGGGGACAGTTTTTCTGAGATATAGTTCCTAGTATACGGAGTTGGAGAGGATGATAATAATTCACAGGCTGTGTGCTCCCACCCAGTGATATTGTAATTACTATCCTGGGAGGCAGAGGATGATATTGCACTCTGTACAGCAGGAGGCGTACACCCAGTCTGGGATATTGTTCCTAATATCCATGGAGGGGACAGGCTGATATTACTCGCAATGTGGCACAGGGTGGACATTCACCCTGTTTCATCCTTCTCAATATTCCAAGGCCGAGAGATAGATATTAATCTCAGAATTACAGACACTGGAAAACCCCTTGTGTTACTCTCCCAAATATCCAGATCAGGTTGCCAGGAGCCACCCCCGGACGGCCCCCCTGGCTACTGGGAGCACCATCGCGGGGGGGTCAGGCACCCCCCGCGATCGGGCTCCCAGCCGCCACCCCCGGCCCGCCCCCCTGGCTTCTGGGAGCCCCATCGCCGGGGGGTCAGGCACCCCCCGCGATCGGGCTCCCAGCCGCCACCCCCGGCCCGCCCCCCCTGGCTTCTGGGAGCCCCATCGCCAGGGGGTCAGGCACGCCCCCGCGATCGGGCTCCCAGCCGCCACCCCCGGCCCGCCCCCCTGGCTTCTGGGAGCCCCATCGCCGGGGGTGCAGGCACCCCCCGCGATCGGGCTCCCAGCCGCCACCCCCGGCCCGCCCCCCTGGCTTCTGGGAGCCCCATCTCCGGGGGTGCAGGCACCCCCGGCGATCGGGCTCCCAGCCGCCACCCCCGGCCCGCCCCCCTGGCTTCTGGGAGCCCCATCGCCGGGGTGCAGGCACCCCCGGCGATCGGGCTAACAGCCGCCACCCCCGGCCCGCCCCCCTGGCTTCTGGGAGCCCCATAGCCGGGGGTGCAGGCACCCCCGGCGATCGGGCTCCCAGCCGCCACCCCCCGGCCCGCCCCCCTGGCTTCTGGGAGCCCCATCGCCGGGGGTGCAGGCACCCCCGGCGATCGGGCTCCCAGCCGCCACTCCCGGCCCGCCCCCCTGGCTTCTGGGAGCCCCATCGCCGGGGGTGCAGGCACCCCCGGCGATCGGGCTCCCAGCCGCCACCCCCGGCCCGCCCCCCTGGCTTCTGGGAGCCGCCACCCCCGGCCCGCCCCCCTGGCTTCTGGGAGCCCCATCGCCGGGGGTGCAGGCACCCCCCGCGATCGGGCTCCCAGCCGCCACCCCCGGCCCGCCCCCCTGGCTTCTGGGAGCCCCATCGCCGGGGGTGCAGGCACCCCCCGCGATCGGGCTCCCAGCCGCCACCCCCGGCCCGCCCCCCTGGCTTCTGGGAGCCCCATGGCCGGGGGTGCAGGCACCCCCGGCGATCGGGCTCCCAGCCGCCACCCCCGGCCCGCCCCCCTGGCTTCTGGGAGCCCCATCGCCGGGGGTGCAGGCACCCCCCGCGATCGGGCTCCCAGCCGCCACCCCCGGCCCGCCCCCCTGGCTTCTGGGAGCCCCATCGCCGGGGGTGCAGGCACCCCCCGCGATCGGGCTCCCAGCCGCCACCCCCGGCCCGCCCCCCTGGCTTCTGGGAGCCCCATCGCCGGGGGTGCAGGCACCCCCCGCGATCGGGCTCCCAGCCGCCACCCCCGGCCCGCCCCCCTGGCTTCTGGGAGCCTTGTGGACCCCCAGCCTCTTTCTCATATTCTGAGTAACATCATCTCCCCATCGGAAAATTTTCAACTCCTTCTCAGACGATTGTACACCCCCAGTGTGCACACCCTCAGAGGGAGTAACCCCCTCTGTATTAGGAGTCACATCAGCCTCTTCCTCCCTGAATATTCAGAACAGTATCCCACCGTTGTTTCTACTTCCAGTGAAACTGATTGTCATATCCTCCTCTCCCAAGCAGAAGTTGGAAACTCTGTCACGTGGTGTGTACACCGTTGTGATATAGAAATTAACATCGTCCTCTCCCGGGTTTACATCAGGAGCAAGTCTATTAATCATTAATATTCATAATTATATTAATATTAATAATAATTATTGATATTAATGATCACAATAAAGAGAGTAAAAATGAATACTGGTTTAAAAGGTTAACCATTTGTAATCATAATTATTAGTAATATCACTATTAATAATAATATTATGATATTAGCAATTAATGTGACTTAAATCAATACCCAGTGATGCTGGGAATACAATAATGATTAGTATTAGGAACTAATAATATTATTTGATGACATTAATATTAATAATTAGTTGAAAGCAGGCATAATCATGTATTGAAAATCATTATCCATAATTAATAATGGTATCTTATGAATTTTTAGTATCATTGATAATTATTAAAATCGATCATTGATGAGTAATAATCATATTATTATTCCTCATTCCACAGGAAGTGTAAACCTACTTGTGATGCTGTTCTTAATAACCAGGGTCGGAAAGCAGGACTTTAGTTTTAATATCGCAGTAGGTGTACACTCACCACGTGACACTGATCCTAATATGAACGGGGGTAGAGTATCACATGACTCCAATTATAGCAATGGATGGATAGCTACGCGGTAATATTGCTCCTAATATTCCCGGAAGAAGCCTTTGCTATTAGTCCGAATATGGCACTGAGGGGACAGTTTTTCTGAGATATAGTTCCTAGTATACGGAGTTGGAGAGGATGATAATAATTCACAGGCTGTGTGCTCCCACCCAGTGATATTGTAATTACTATCCTGGGAGGCAGAGGATGATATTGCACTCTGTACAGCAGGAGGCGTACACCCAGTCTGGGATATTGCTCCTAATATCCATGGAGGGGACAGGCTGATATTACTCGCAATGTGGCACAGGGTGGACATTCACCCTGTTTCATCCTTCTCAATATTCCAAGGCCGAGAGATAGATATTAATCTCAGAATTACAGACACTGGAAAACCCCTTGTGTTACTCTCCCAAATATCCAGATCAGGTTGCCAGGAGCCACCCCCGGACGGCCCCCCTGGCTACTGGGAGCACCATCGCGGGGTGGTCAGGCACCCCCCGCGATCGGGCTCCCAGCCGCCACACCCGGCCCGCCCCCCTGGCTTCTGGGAGCCCCATCGCCGGGGGGTCAGGCACCCCCCGCGATCGGGCTCCCAGCCGCCACCCCCGGCCCGCCCCCCCTGGCTTCTGGGAGCCCCATCGCCGGGGGGTCAGGCACGCCCCCCGATCGGGCTCCCAGCCGCCACCCCCGGCCCGCCCCCCTGGCTTCTGGGAGCCCCATCGCCGGGGGTGCAGGCACCCCCCGCGATCGGGCTCCCAGCCGCCACCCCCGGCCCGCCCCCCTGGCTTCTGGGAGCCCCATCGCCGGGGGTGCAGGCACCCCCGGCGATCGGGCTCCCAGCCGCCACCCCCGGCCCGCCCCCCTGGCTTCTGGGAGCCCCATCGCCGGGGGTGCAGGCACCCCCGGCGATCGGGCTCCCAGCCGCCACCCCCGGCCCGCCCCCCTGGCTTCTGGGAGCCCCATCGCCGGGGGTGCAGGCACCCCCGGCGATCGGGCTCCCAGCCGCCACCCCCCGGCCCGCCCCCCTGGCTTCTGGGAGCCCCATCGCCGGGGGTGCAGGCACCCCCGGCGATCGGGCTCCCAGCCGCCACCCCCGGCCCGCCCCCCTGGCTTCTGGGAGCCCCATCGCCGGGGGTGCAGGCACCCCCGGCGATCGGGCTCCCAGCCGCCACCCCCGGCCCGCCCCCCTGGCTTCTGGGAGCCCCATCGCCGGGGGTGCAGGCACCCCCGGCGATCGGGCTCCCAGCCGCCACCCCCGGCCCGCCCCCCTGGCTTCTGGGAGTCTTGTGGACCTCCAGCCTCTTTCTCATATTCTGAGTAACATCATCTCCCCATCGGAAAATTTTCAACTCCTTCTCAGACGATTGTACACCCCCAGTGTGCACACCCTCAGAGGGAGTAACCCCCTCTGTATTAGGAGTCACATCAGCCTCTTCCTCCCTGAATATTCAGAACAGTATCCCACCGTTGTTTCTACTTCCAGTGAAACTGATTGTCATATCCTCCTCTCCCAAGCAGAAGTTGGAAACTCTGTCACGTGGTGTGTACACCGTTGTGATATAGAAATTAACATCGTCCTCTCCCGGGTTTACATCAGGAGCAAGTCTATTAATCATTAATATTCATAATTATATTAATATTAATAATAATTATTGATATTAATGATCACAATAAAGAGAGTAAAAATGAATACTGGTTTAAAAGGTTAACCATTTGTAATCATAATTATTAGTAATATCACTATTAATAATAATATTATGATATTAGCAATTAATGTGACTTAAATCAATACCCAGTGATGCTGGGAATACAATAATGATTAGTATTAGGAACTAATAATATTATTTGATGACATTAATATTAATAATTAGTTGAAAGCAGGCATAATCATGTATTGAAAATCATTATCCATAATTAATAATGGTATCTTATGAATTTTTAGTATCATTGATAATTATTAAAATCGATCATTGATGAGTAATAATCATATTATTATTCCTCATTCCACAGGAAGTGTAAACCTACTTGTGATGCTGTTCTTAATAACCAGGGTCGGAAAGCAGGACTTTAGTTTTAATATCGCAGTAGGTGTACACTCACCACGTGACACTGATCCTAATATGAACGGGGGTAGAGTATCACATGACTCCAATTATAGCAATGGATGGATAGCTACGCGGTAATATTGCTCCTAATATTCCCGGAAGAAGCCTTTGCTATTAGTCCGAATATGGCACTGAGGGGACAGTTTTTCTGAGATATAGTTCCTAGTATACGGAGTTGGAGAGGATGATAATAATTCACAGGCTGTGTGCTCCCACCCAGTGATATTGTAATTACTATCCTGGGAGGCAGAGGATGATATTGCACTCTGTACAGCAGGAGGCGTACACCCAGTCTGGGATATTGTTCCTAATATCCATGGAGGGGGCAGGCTGATATTACTCGCAATGTGGCACAGGGTGGACATTCACCCTGTTTCATCCTTCTCAATATTCCAAGGCCGAGAGATAGATATTAATCTCAGAATTACAGACACTGGAAAACCCCTTGTGTTACTCTCCCAAATATCCAGATCAGGTTGCCAGGAGCCACCCCCGGACGGCCCCCCTGGCTACTGGGAGCACCATCGCGGGGGGGTCAGGCACCCCCCGCGATCGGGCTCCCAGCCGCCACCCCCGGCCCGCCCCCCTGGCTTCTGGGAGCCCCATCGCCGGGGGGTCAGGCACCCCCCGCGATCGGGCTCCCAGCCGCCACCCCCGGCCCGCCCCCCTGGCTTCTGGGAGCCCCATCGCCGGGGGTGCAGGCACCCCCGGCGATCGGGCTCCCAGCCGCCACCCCCGGCCCGCCCCCCTGGCTTCTGGGAGCCCCATCGCCGGGGGTGCAGGCACCCCCGGCGATCGGGCTCCCAGCCGCCACCCCCGGTCCCCTGGCTTCTGGGAGCCCCATCGCCGGGGGTGCAGGCACCCCCCGGCCGATCGGGCTCCCAGCCGCCACCCCCCGGCCCGCCCCCCTGGCTTCTGGCGAGCCCCATCGCCGGGGGTGCAGGCACCCCCGGCGATCGGGCTCCCAGCCGCCACCCCCCGGCCCGCCCCCCTGGCTTCTGGGAGCCCCATACGCCGGGGGTGCAGGCACCCCGGCGATCGGGCTCCCAGCCGCCACCCCCCGGCCCGCCCCCCTGGCTTCTGGGAGCCCCATCGCCGGGGGTGCAGGCACCCCCGGCGATCGGGCTCCCAGCCGCCACCCCCGGCCCGCCCCCCTGGCTTCTGGGAGTCTTGTGGACCTCCAGCCTCTTTCTCATATTCTGAGTAACATCATCTCCCCATCGGAAAATTTTCAACTCCTTCTCAGACGATTGTACACCCCCAGTGTGTCAGAGGGAGTAACCCCCTCTGTATTAGGAGTCACATCAGCCTCTTCCTCCCTGAATATTCAGAACAGTATCCCACCGTTGTTTCTACTTCCAGTGAAACTGATTGTCATATCCTCCTCTCCCAAGCAGAAGTTGGAAACTCTGTCACGTGGTGTGTACACCGTTGTGATATAGAAATTAACATCGTCCTCTCCCGGGTTTACATCAGGAGCAAGTCTATTAATCATTAATATTCATAATTATATTAATATTAATAATAATTATTGATATTAATGATCACAATAAAGAGAGTAAAAATGAATACTGGTTTAAAAGGTTAACCATTTGTAATCATAATTATTAGTAATATCACTATTAATAATAATATTATGATATTAGCAATTAATGTGACTTAAATCAATACCCAGTGATGCTGGGAATACAATAATGATTAGTATTAGGAACTAATAATATTATTTGATGACATTAATATTAATAATTAGTTGAAAGCAGGCATAATCATGTATTGAAAATCATTATCCATAATTAATAATGGTATCTTATGAATTTTTAGTATCATTGATAATTATTAAAATCGATCATTGATGAGTAATAATCATATTATTATTCCTCATTCCACAGGAAGTGTAAACCTACTTGTGATGCTGTTCTTAATAACCAGGGTCGGAAAGCAGGACTTTAGTTTTAATATCGCAGTAGGTGTACACTCACCACGTGACACTGATCCTAATATGAACGGGGGTAGAGTATCACATGACTCCAATTATAGCAATGGATGGATAGCTACGCGGTAATATTGCTCCTAATATTCCCGGAAGAAGCCTTTGCTATTAGTCCGAATATGGCACTGAGGGGACAGTTTTTCTGAGATATAGTTCCTAGTATACGGAGTTGGAGAGGATGATAATAATTCACAGGCTGTGTGCTCCCGCCCAGTGATATTGTAATTACTATCCTGGGAGGGAGAGGATGATATTGCACTCTGTACAGCAGGAGGGCGTACACCCAGTCTGGGATATTGTTCCTAATACCCATGGAGGGGACAGGCTGATATTACTCGCAATGCGGCACAGGGTGGACATTCACCCTGTTTCATCCTTCTCAATATTCCAAGGCCGAGAGATAGATATTAATCTCAGAATTACAGACACTGGAAAACCCCTTGTGTTACTCTCCCAAATATCCAGATCAGGTTGCCAGGAGCCACCCCCCGGACGGCCCCCCTGGCTACTGGGAGCACCATCGCGGGGGGGTCAGGCACCCCCCCGCGATCGGGCTCCCAGCCGCCACCCCCGGCCCGCCCCCCCTGGCTTCTGGGAGCCCCCATCGCCGGGGGGTCAGGCACCCCCCCGCGATCGGGCTCCCAGCCGCCACCCCCGGCCCGCCCCCCCTGGCTTCTGGGAGCCCCATCGCCGGGGGGTCAGGCACGCCCCCCGATCGGGCTCCCAGCCGCCACACCCCGGCCCGCCCCCCTGGCTTCTGGGAGCCCCATCGCCGGGGGTGCAGGCACCCCCCGCGATCGGGCTCCCAGCCGCCACCCCCGGCCCGCCCCCCTGGCTTCTGGGAGCCCCCATCGCCGGGGGTGCAGGCACCCCCGGCGATCGGGCTCCCAGCCGCCACCCCCCGGCCCGCCCCCCTGGCTTCTGGGAGCCCCATCGCCGGGGGTGCAGGCACCCCCGGCGATCGGGCTCCCAGCCGCCACCCCCGGCCCGCCCCCCTGGCTTCTGGGAGCCCCATCGCCGGGGGTGCAGGCACCCCCGGCGATCGGGCTCCCAGCCGCCACCCCCGGCCCGCCCCCCTGGCTTCTGGGAGTCTTGTGGACCTCCAGCCTCTTTCTCATATTCTGAGTAACATCATCTCCCCATCGGAAAATTTTCAACTCCTTCTCAGACGATTGTACACCCCCAGTGTGCACACCCTCAGAGGGAGTAACCCCCTCTGTATTAGGAGTCACATCAGCCTCTTCCTCCCTGAATATTCAGAACAGTATCCCACCGTTGTTTCTACTTCCAGTGAAACTGATTGTCATATCCTCCTCTCCCAAGCAGAAGTTGGAAACTCTGTCACGTGGTGTGTACACCGTTGTGATATAGAAATTAACATCGTCCTCTCCCGGGTTTACATCAGGAGCAAGTCTATTAATCATTAATATTCATAATTATATTAATATTAATAATAATTATTGATATTAATGATCACAATAAAGAGAGTAAAAATGAATACTGGTTTAAAAGGTTAACCATTTGTAATCATAATTATTAGTAATATCACTATTAATAATAATATTATGATATTAGCAATTAATGTGACTTAAATCAATACCCAGTGATGCTGGGAATACAATAATGATTAGTATTAGGAACTAATAATATTATTTGATGACATTAATATTAATAATTAGTTGAAAGCAGGCATAATCATGTATTGAAAATCATTATCCATAATTAATAATGGTATCTTATGAATTTTTAGTATCATTGATAATTATTAAAATCGATCATTGATGAGTAATAATCATATTATTATTCCTCATTCCACAGGAAGTGTAAACCTACTTGTGATGCTGTTCTTAATAACCAGGGTCGGAAAGCAGGACTTTAGTTTTAATATCGCAGTAGGTGTACACTCACCACGTGACACTGATCCTAATATGAACGGGGGTAGAGTATCACATGACTCCAATTATAGCAATGGATGGATAGCTACGCGGTAATATTGCTCCTAATATTCCCGGAAGAAGCCTTTGCTATTAGTCCGAATATGGCACTGAGGGGACAGTTTTTCTGAGATATAGTTCCTAGTATACGGAGTTGGAGAGGATGATAATAATTCACAGGCTGTGTGCTCCCGCCCAGTGATATTGTAATTACTATCCTGGGAGGGAGAGGATGATATTGCACTCTGTACAGCAGGAGGCGTACACCCAGTCTGGGATATTGTTCCTAATACCCATGGAGGGGACAGGCTGATATTACTCGCAATGCGGCACAGGGTGGACATTCACCCTGTATCATCCTTCTCAATATTCCAAGGCCGAGAGACAGATATTAATCTCAGAATTACAGACACTGGAAAACCCCTTGTGTTACTCTCCCAAATATCCAGATCAGGTTGCCAGGAGCCACCCCCGGACGGCCCCCCTGGCTTCTGAAAGCACCATCGCGGGGGGGTCAGGCACCCCCCGCGATCGGGCTCCCAGCCGCCACCCCCGGCCCGCCCCCCTGGCTTCTGGGAGCCCCATCGCCGGGGGTGCAGGCACCCCCCGCGATCGGGCTCCCAGCCGCCACCCCCGGCCCGCCCCCCTGGCTTCTGGGAGCCCCATCGCCGGGGGTGCAGGCAACCCCCGCGATCGGGCTCCCAGCCGCCACCCCCGGCCCGCCCCCCTGGCTTCTGGGAGCCCCATCGCCGGGGGTGCAGGCACCCCCCGCGATCGGGCTCCCAGCCGCCACCCCCGGCCCGCCCCCCTGTCTTCTGGGAGTCCCATCGCCGGGGGTGCAGGAACCCCCCGCGATCGGGCTCCCAGCCGCCACCCCCGGCCCGCCCCCCTGGCTTCTGGGAGCCCCATCGCCGGGGTGCAGGCACCCCCCGCGATCGGGCTCCCAGCCGCCACCCCCGGCCCGCCCCCCTGGCTTCTGGGAGCCCCATCGCCGGGGGTGCAGGCACCCCCCGCGATCGGGCTCCCAGCCGCCACCCCCGGCCCGCCCCCCTGGCTTCTGGGAGCCCCATCGCCGGGGGTGCAGGCACCCCCCGCGATCGGGCTCCCAGCCGCCACCCCCGGCCCGACCCCCTGGCTTCTGGGAGCCTTGTGGACCTCCAGCCTCTTTCTCATATTCTGAGTAACATCATCTCCCCATCGGAAAATTTTCAACTCCTTCTCAGACGATTGTACACCCCCAGTGTGCACACCCTCAGAGGGAGTAACCCCCTCTGTATTAGGAGTCACATCAGCCTCTTCCTCCCTGAATATTCAGAACAGTATCCCACCGTTGTTTCTACTTCCAGTGAAACTGATTGTCATATCCTCCTCTCCCAAGCAGAAGTTGGAAACTCTGTCACGTGGTGTGTACACCGTTGTGATATAGAAATTAACATCGTCCTCTCCCGGGTTTACATCAGGAGCAAGTCTATTAATCATTAATATTCATAATTATATTAATATTAATAATAATTATTGATATTAATGATCACAATAAAGAGAGTAAAAATGAATACTGGTTTAAAAGGTTAACCATTTGTAATCATAATTATTAGTAATATCACTATTAATAATAATATTATGATATTAGCAATTAATGTGACTTAAATCAATACCCAGTGATGCTGGGAATACAATAATGATTAGTATTAGGAACTAATAATATTATTTGATGACATTAATATTAATAATTAGTTGAAAGCAGGCATAATCATGTATTGAAAATCATTATCCATAATTAATAATGGTATCTTATGAATTTTTAGTATCATTGATAATTATTAAAATCGATCATTGATGAGTAATAATCATATTATTATTCCTCATTCCACAGGAAGTGTAAACCTACTTGTGATGCTGTTCTTAATAACCAGGGTCGGAAAGCAGGACTTTAGTTTTAATATCGCAGTAGGTGTACACTCACCACGTGACACTGATCCTAATATGAACGGGGGTAGAGTATCACATGACTCCAATTATAGCAATGGATGGATAGCTACGCGGTAATATTGCTCCTAATATTCCCGGAAGAAGCCTTTGCTATTAGTCCGAATATGGCACTGAGGGGACAGTTTTTCTGAGATATAGTTCCTAGTATACGGAGTTGGAGAGGATGATAATAATTCACAGGCTGTGTGCTCCCGCCCAGTGATATTGTAATTACTATCCTGGGAGGCAGAGGATGATATTGCACTCTGTACAGCAGGAGGCGTACACCCAGTCTGGGATATTGTTCCTAATACCCATGGAGTGGACAGGCTGATATTACTCGCAATGTGGCACAGGGTGGACATTCACCCTGTTTCATCCTTCTCAATATTCCAAGGCCGAGAGACAGATATTAATCTCAGAATTACAGACACTGGAAAACCCCTTGTGTTACTCTCCCAAATATCCAGATCAGGTTGCCAGGAGCCACCCCCGGACGGCCCCCCTGGCTACTGGGAGCACCATCGCGGGGGGGTCAGGCACCCCCCGCGATCGGGCTCCCAGCCGCCACCCCCCGGCCCGCCCCCCTGGCTTCTGGGAGCCCCATCGCCGGGGGTGCAGGCACCCCCCGCGATCGGGCTCCCAGCCGCCACCCCCGGCCCGACCCCCTGGCTTCTGGGAGCCTTGTGGACCTCCAGCCTCTTTCTCATATTCTGAGTAACATCATCTCCCCATCGGAAAATTTTCAACTCCTTCTCAGACGATTGTACACCCCCAGTGTGCACACCCTCAGAGGGAGTAACCCCCTCTGTATTAGGAGTCACATCAGCCTCTTCCTCCCTGAATATTCAGAACAGTATCCCACCGTTGTTTCTACTTCCAGTGAAACTGATTGTCATATCCTCCTCTCCCAAGCAGAAGTTGGAAACTCTGTCACGTGGTGTGTACACCGTTGTGATATAGAAATTAACATCGTCCTCTCCCGGGTTTACATCAGGAGCAAGTCTATTAATCATTAATATTCATAATTATATTAATATTAATAATAATTATTGATATTAATGATCACAATAAAGAGAGTAAAAATGAATACTGGTTTAAAAGGTTAACCATTTGTAATCATAATTATTAGTAATATCACTATTAATAATGATATTATGATATTAGCAATTAATGTGACTTAAATCAATACCCAGTGATGCTGGGAATACAATAATGATTAGTATTAGGAACTAATAATATTATTTGATGACATTAATATTAATAATTAGTTGAAAGCAGGCATAATCATGTATTGAAAATCATTATCCATAATTAATAATGGTATCTTATGAATTTTTAGTATCATTGATAATTATTAAAATCGATCATTGATGAGTAATAATCATATTATTATTCCTCATTCCACAGAAAGTGTAAACCTACTTGTGATGCTGTTCTTAATAACCAGGGTCGGAAAGCAGGACTTTAGTTTTAATATCGCAGTCGGTGTACACTCACCACGTGACACTGATCCTAATATGAACGGGGGTAGAGTATCACATGACTCCAATTATAGCAATGGATGGATAGCTACGCGGTAATATTGCTCCTAATATTCCCGGAAGAAGCCTTTGCTATTAGTCCGAATATGGCACTGAGGGGACAGTTTTTCTGAGATATAGTTCCTAGTATACGGAGTTGGAGAGGATGATAATAATTCACAGGCTGTGTGCTCCCGCCCAGGGATATTGTAATTACTATCCTGGGAGGGAGAGGATGATATTGCACTCTGTACAGCTGGAGGCGTACACGCAGTCTGGGATATTGTTCCTAATACCCATGGAGTGGACAGGCTGATATTACTCGCAATGTGGCACAGGGTGGACATTCACCCTGTTTCATCCTTCTCAATATTCCAAGGCCGAGAGACAGATATTAATCTCAGAATTACAGACACTGGAAAACCCCTTGTGTTACTCTCCCAAATATCCAGATCAGGTTGCCAGGAGCCACCCCCGGCCCGCCCCCCTGGCTTCTGGGAGCCCCATCGCCGGGGGGTCAGGCACGCCCCCCGATCGGGCTCCCAGCCGCCACACCCGGCCCGCCCCCCTGGCTTCTGGGAGCCCCATCGCCGGGGGTGCAGGCACCCCCCGCGATCGGGCTCCCAGCCGCCACCCACGGCCCGCCCCCCTGGCTTCTGGGAGCCCCATCGCCGGGGGTGCAGGCACCCCCCGCGATCGGGCTCCCAGCCGCCACCCCCGGCCCGCCCCCCTGGCTTCTGGGAGCCCCATCGCCGGGGATGCAGGCACCCCCCGCGATCGGGCTCCCAGCCGCCACCCCCCGGCCCGCCCCCCTGGCTTCTGGGAGCCCCATCGCCGGGGGTGCAGGCACCCCCCGCGATCGGGCTCCCAGCCGCCACCCCCGGCCCGCCCCCCTGGCTTCTGGGAGCCCCATCGCCGGGGGTGCAGGCACCCCCCGCGATCGGGCTCCCAGCCGCCACCCCCGGCCCGCCCCCCTGGCTTCTGCGAGCCCCATCGCCGGGGGTGCAGGCACCCCCCGCGATCGGGCTCCCAGCCGCCACCCCCGGCCCGCCCCCCCTGGCTTCTGGGAGCCCCATCGCCGGGGGTGCAGGCACCCCCCGCGATCGGGCTCCCAGCCGCCACCCCCGGCCCGCCCCCCTGGCTTCTGGGAGCCCCATCGCCGGGGGTGCAGGCACCCCCCGCGATCGGGCTCCCAGCCGCCACCCCCGGCCCGCCCCCCTGGCTTCTGGGAGCCCCATCGCCGGGGGTGCAGGCACCCCCCCGCGATCGGGCTCCCAGCCGCCACCCCCGGCCCGCCCCCCTGGCTTCTGGGAGCCCCATCGCCGGGGGTGCAGGCACCCCCCGCGATCGGGCTCCCAGCCGCCACCCCCGGCCCGCCCCCCTGGCTTCTGGGAGCCTTGTGGACCCCCAGCCTCTTTCTCATATTCTGAGTAACATCATCTCCCCATCGGAAAATTTTCAACTCCTTCTCAGACGATTGTACACCCCCAGTGTGCACACCCTCAGAGGGAGTAACCCCCTCTGTATTAGGAGTCACATCAGCCTCTTCCTCCCTGAATATTCAGAACAGTATCCCACCGTTGTTTCTACTTCCAGTGAAACTGAATGTCATATCCTCCTCTCCCAAGCAGAAGTTGGAAACTCTGTCACGTGGTGTGTACACCGTTGTGATATAGAAATTAACATCGTCCTCTCCCGGGTTTACATCAGGAGCAAGTCTATTAATCATTAATATTCATAATTATATTAATATTAATAATAATTATTGATATTAATGATCACAATAAAGAGAGTAAAAATGAATACTGGTTTAAAAGGTTAACCATTTGTAATCATAATTATTAGTAATATCACTATTAATAATAATATTATGATATTAGCAATTAATGTGACTTAAATCAATACCCAGTGATGCTGGGAATACAATAATGATTAGTATTAGGAACTAATAATATTATTTGATGACATTAATATTAATAATTAGTTGAAAGCAGGCATAATCATGTATTGAAAATCATTATCCATAATTAATAATGGTATCTTATGAATTTTTAGTATCATTGATAATTATTAAAATCGATCATTGATGAGTAATAATCATATTATTATTCCTCATTCCACAGGAAGTGTAAACCTACTTGTGATGCTGTTCTTAATAACCAGGGTCGGAAAGCAGGACTTTAGTTTTAATATCGCAGTAGGTGTACACTCACCACGTGACACTGATCCTAATATGAACGGGGGTAGAGTATCACATGACTCCAATTATAGCAATGGATGGATAGCTACGCGGTAATATTGCTCCTAATATTCCCGGAAGAAGCCTTTGCTATTAGTCCGAATATGGCACTGAGGGGACAGTTTTTCTGAGATATAGTTCCTAGTATACGGAGTTGGAGAGGATGATAATAATTCACAGGCTGTGTGCTCCCACCCAGTGATATTGTAATTACTATCCTGGGAGGCAGAGGATGATATTGCACTCTGTACAGCAGGAGGCGTACACCCAGTCTGGGATATTGTTCCTAATATCCATGGAGGGGACAGGCTGATATTACTCGCAATGTGGCACAGGGTGGACATTCACCCTGTTTCATCCTTCTCAATATTCCAAGGCCGAGAGATAGATATTAATCTCAGAATTACAGACACTGGAAAACCCCTTGTGTTACTCTCCCAAATATCCAGATCAGGTTGCCAGGAGCCACCCCCGGAGGGCCTCCCCGGCGATCGGGCTCCCAGCCGCCACCCCCGGCCCGCCCCCCTGGCTTCTGGGAGCCCCATCGCCGGGGGTGCAGGCACCCCCGGCGATCGGGCTCCCAGCCGCCACCCCCGGCCCGCCCCCCTGGCTTCTGGGAGCCCCATCGCCGGGGGTGCAGGCACCCCCCGCGATCGGGCTCCCAGCCGCCACCCCCGGCCCGCCCCCCCTGGCTTCTGGGAGCCCCATCGCCGGGGGTGCAGGCACCCCCCGCGATCGGGCTCCCAGCCGCCACCCCCGGCCCGCCCCCCTGGCTTCTGGGAGTCTTGTGGACCTCCAGCCTCTTTCTCATATTCTGAGTAACATCATCTCCCCATCGGAAAATTTTCAACTCCTTCTCAGACGATTGTACACCCCCAGTGTGCACACCCTCAGAGGGAGTAACCCCCTCTGTATTAGGAGTCACATCAGCCTCTTCCTCCCTGAATATTCAGAACAGTATCCCACCGTTGTTTCTACTTCCAGTGAAACTGATTGTCATATCCTCCTCTCCCAAGCAGAAGTTGGAAACTCTGTCACGTGGTGTGTACACCGTTGTGATATAGAAATTAACATCGTCCTCTCCCGGGTTTACATCAGGAGCAAGTCTATTAATCATTAATATTCATAATTATATTAATATTAATAATAATTATTGATATTAATGATCACAATAAAGAGAGTAAAAATGAATACTGGTTTAAAAGGTTAACCATTTGTAATCATAATTATTAGTAATATCACTATTAATAATAATATTATGATATTAGCAATTAATGTGACTTAAATCAATACCCAGTGATGCTGGGAATACAATAATGATTAGTATTAGGAACTAATAATATTATTTGATGACATTAATATTAATAATTAGTTGAAAGCAGGCATAATCATGTATTGAAAATCATTATCCATAATTAATAATGGTATCTTATGAATTTTTAGTATCATTGATAATTATTAAAATCGATCATTGATGAGTAATAATCATATTATTATTCCTCATTCCACAGGAAGTGTAAACCTACTTGGGATGCTGTTCTTAATAACCAGGGTCGGAAAGCAGGACTTTAGTTTTAATATCGCAGTAGGTGTACACTCACCACGTGACACTGATCCTAATATGAACGGGGGTAGAGTATCACATGACTCCAATTATAGCAATGGATGGATAGCTACGCGGTAATATTGCTCCTAATATTCCCGGAAGAAGCCTTTGCTATTAGTCCGAATATGGCACTGAGGGGACAGTTTTTCTGAGATATAGTTCCTAGTATACGGAGTTGGAGAGGATGATAATAATTCACAGGCTGTGTGCTCCCGCCCAGTGATATTGTAATTACTATCCTGGGAGGCAGAGGATGATATTGCACTGTGTACAGCAGGAGGCGTACACCCAGTCTGGGATATTGTTCCTAATACCCATGGAGGGGACAGGCTGATATTACTCGCAATGTGGCACAGGGTGGACATTCACCCTGTTTCATCCTTCTCAATATTCCAAGGCCGAGAGACAGATATTAATCTCAGAATTACAGACACTGGAAAACCCCTTGTGTTACTCTCCCAAATATCCAGATCAGGATGCCAGGAGCCACCCCCGGACGGCCCCCCTGGCTTCTGGGAGCACCATCGCGGGTGGGTCAGGCACCCCCCGCGATCGGGCTCCCAGCCGCCACCCCCGGCCCGCCCCCCTGGCGTCTGGGAGCCCCATCGCCGGGGGTGCAGGCACCCCCCGCGATCGGGCTCCCAGCCGCCACCCCCCGGCCCGCCCCCCTGGCTTCTGGGAGCCCCATCGCCGGGGGTGCAGGCACCCCCCGCGATCGGGCTCCCAGCCGCCACCCCCGGCCCGCCCCCCTGGCTTCTGGGAGCCCCATCGCCGGGGGTGCAGGCACCCCCCGCGATCGGGCTCCCAGCCGCCACCCCCGGCCCGCCCCCCTGGCTTCTGGGAGTCTTGTGGACCTCCAGCCTCTTTCTCATATTCTGAGTAACATCATCTCCCCATCGGAAAATTTTCAACTCCTTCTCAGACGATTGTACACCCCGAGTGTGCACACCCTCAGAGGGAGTAACCCCCTCTGTATTAGGAGTCACATCAGCCTCTTCCTCCCTGAATATTCAGAACAGTATCCCACCGTTGTTTCTACTTCCAGTGAAACTGATTGTCATATCCTCCTCTCCCAAGCAGAAGTTGGAAACTCTGTCACGTGGTGTGTACACCGTTGTGATATAGAAATTAACATCGTCCTCTCCCGGGTTTACATCAGGAGCAAGTCTATTAATCATTAATATTCATAATTATATTAATATTAATAATAATTATTGATATTAATGATCACAATAAAGAGAGTAAAAATGAATACTGGTTTAAAAGGTTAACCATTTGTAATCATAATTATTAGTAATATCACTATTAATAATAATATTATGATATTAGCAATTAATGTGACTTAAATCAATACCCAGTGATGCTGGGAATACAATAATGATTAGTATTAGGAACTAATAATATTATTTGATGACATTAATATTAATAATTAGTTGAAAGCAGGCATAATCATGTATTGAAAATCATTATCCATAATTAATAATGGTATCTTATGAATTTTTAGTATCATTGATAATTATTAAAATCGATCATTGATGAGTAATAATCATATTATTATTCCTCATTCCACAGGAAGTGTAAACCTACTTGTGATGCTGTTCTTAATAACCAGGGTCGGAAAGCAGGACTTTAGTTTTAATATCGCAGTAGGTGTACACTCACCACGTGACACTGATCCTAATATGAACGGGGGTAGAGTATCACATGACTCCAATTATAGCAATGGATGGATAGCTACGCGGTAATATTGCTCCTAATATTCCCGGAAGAAGCCTTTGCTATTAGTCCGAATATGGCACTGAGGGGACAGTTTTTCTGAGATATAGTTCCTAGTATACGGAGTTGGAGAGGATGATAATAATTCACAGGCTGTGTGCTCCCGCCCAGGGATATTGTAATTACTATCCTGGGAGGGAGAGGATGATATTGCACTCTGTACAGCAGGAGGCGTACACCCAGTCTGGGATATTGTTCCTAATATCCATGGAGGGGACAGGCCGATATTACTCGCCATGTGGCACAGGGTGGACATTCACCGTGTTTCATCCCTCTCAATATTCCAAGGCCGAGAGACAGATATTAATCTCAGTATCACAGACACTGGACAACCCCTTGTGATACTCTTCCAAATATCCAGATCAGGTTGTGAGGAGCCACCCCCGGCCCGCCCCCCTGGCTTCTGGGAGCCCCATCGCCGGGGGTGCAGGCACCCCCCGCGATCGGGCTCCCAGCCGCCACCCCCGGCCCGCCCCCCTGGCTTCTGGGAGCCCCATCGCCGGGGGTGCAGGCACCCCCCGCGATCGGGCTCCCAGCCGCCACCCCCGGACGGCCCCCCTGGCTTCTGGGAGCCCCATCGCGGGGGGGTCAGGCACCCCCCGCGATCGGGCTCCCAGCCGCCACCCCCCGACCCGCCGCCCTGGCTTCTGGGAGCCCCATCGCCGGGGGGTCAGGCACGCCCCCCGATCGGGCTCCCAGCCGCCACCCCCGGCCCGCCCCCCTGGCTTCTGGGAGCCCCATCGCCGGGGGTGAAGGCACCCCCCGCGATGGGGCTCCCAGCCGCCACCCCCGGCCCGCCCCCCTGGCTTCTGGGAGCCCCATCGCCGGGGGTGCAGGCACCCCCCGCGATCGGGCTCCCAGCCGCCACCCCCGGCCCGCCCCCCTGGCTTCTGGGAGCCCCATCGCCGGGGGTGCAGGCACCCCCCGCGATCGGGCTCCCAGCCGCCACCCCCGGGCCCGCCCCCCTGGCTTCTGGGAGCCCCATCGCCGGGGGTGCAGGCACCCCCCGCGATCGGGCTCCCAGCCGCCACCCCCGGCCCGCCCCCCTGGCTTCTGGGAGCACCATCGCCGGGGGTGCAGGCACCCCCCGCGATCGGGCTCCCAGCCGCCACCCCCGGCCCGCCCCCCTGGCTTCTGGGAGCCCCATCGCCGGGGGTGCAGGCACCCCCCGCGATCGGGCTCCCAGCCGCCACCCCCGGCCCGCCCCCTTGGCTTCTGGGAGCCCCATCGCCGGGGGTGCAGGCACCCCCCGCGATCGGGCTCCCAGCCGCCACCCCCGGCCCGCCCCCCTGGCTTCTGGGAGCCCCATCGCCGGGGGTGCAGGCACCCCCCGCGATCGGGCTCCCAGCCGCCACCCCCGGCCCGCCCCCCCTGGCTTCTGGGAGCCCCATCGCCGGGGGTGCAGGCACCCCCCGCGATCGGGCTCCCAGCCGCCACCCCCCGGCCCGCCCCCCTGGCTTCTGGGAGCCTTGTGGACCCCCATCCTCTTTCTCATATTCTGAGTAACATCATCTCCCCATCGGAAAATTTTCAACTCCTTCTCAGACGATTGTACACCCCCAGTGTGCACACCCTCAGAGGGAGTAACCCCCTCTGTATTAGGAGTCACATCAGCCTCTTCCTCCCTGAATATTCAGAACAGTATCCCACCGTTGTTTCTACTTCCAGTGAAACTGATTGTCATATCCTCCTCTCCCAAGCAGAAGTTGGAAACTCTGTCACGTGGTGTGTACACCGTTGTGATATAGAAATTAACATCGTCCTCTCCCGGGTTTACATCAGGAGCAAGTCTATTAATCATTAATATTCATAATTATATTAATATTAATAATAATTATTGATATTAATGATCACAATAAAGAGAGTAAAAATGAATACTGGTTTAAAAGGTTAACCATTTGTAATCATAATTATTAGTAATATCACTATTAATAATAATATTATGATATTAGCAATTAATGTGACTTAAATCAATACCCAGTGATGCTGGGAATACAATAATGATTAGTATTAGGAACTAATAATATTATTTGATGACATTAATATTAATAATTAGTTGAAAGCAGGCATAATCATGTATTGAAAATCATTATCCATAATTAATAATGGTATCTTATGAATTTTTAGTATCATTGATAATTATTAAAATCGATCATTGATGAGTAATAATCATATTATTATTCCTCATTCCACAGGAAGTGTAAACCTACTTGTGATGCTGTTCTTAATAACCAGGGTCGGAAAGCAGGACTTTAGTTTTAATATCGCAGTAGGTGTACACTCACCACGTGACACTGATCCTAATATGAACGGGGGTAGAGTATCACATGACTCCAATTATAGCAATGGATGGATAGCTACGCGGTAATATTGCTCCTAATATTCCCGGAAGAAGCCTTTGCTATTAGTCCGAATATGGCACTGAGGGGACAGTTTTTCTGAGATATAGTTCCTAGTATACGGAGTTGGAGAGGATGATAATAATTCACAGGCTGTGTGCTCCCACCCAGTGATATTGTAATTACTATCCTGGGAGGCAGAGGATGATATTGCACTCTGTACAGCAGGAGGCGTACACCCAGTCTGGGATATTGCTCCTAATATCCATGGAGGGGACAGGCTGATATTACTCGCAATGTGGCACAGGGTGGACATTCACCCTGTTTCATCCTTCTCAATATTCCAAGGCCGAGAGATAGATATTAATCTCAGAATTACAGACACTGGAAAACCCCTTGTGTTACTCTCCCAAATATCCAGATCAGGTTGCCAGGAGCCACCCCCGGACGGCCCCCCTGGCTACTGGGAGCACCATCGCGGGGGGGTCAGGCACCCCCCGCGATCGGGCTCCCAGCCGCCACCCCCGGCCCGCCCCCCTGGCTTCTGGGAGCCCCATCGCCGGGGGGTCAGGCACCCCCCGCGATCGGGCTCCCAGCCGCCACCCCCGGCCCGCCCCCCCTGGCTTCTGGGAGCCCCATCGCCGGGGGGGTCAGGCACGCCCCCCGATCGGGCTCCCAGCCGCCACCCCCCGGCCCGCCCCCCTGGCTTCTGGGAGCCCCATCGCCGGGGGTGCAGGCACCCCCGGCGATCGGGCTCCCAGCCGCCACCCCCGGCCCGCCCCCCTGGCTTCTGGGAGCCCCATCGCCGGGGGTGCAGGCACCCCCGGCGATCGGGCTCCCAGCCGCCACCCCCGGCCCGCCCCCCTGGCTTCTGGGAGCCCCATCGCCGGGGGTGCAGGCACCCCCGGCGATCGGGCTCCCAGCCGCCACCCCCCGGCCCGCCCCCCTGGCTTCTGGGAGCCCCATCGCCGGGGGTGCAGGCACCCCCGGCGATCGGGCTCCCAGCCGCCACCCCCCGGCCCGCCCCCCTGGCTTCTGGGAGCCCCATCGCCGGGGGTGCAGGCACCCCCGGCGATCGGGCTCCCAGCCGCCACCCCCGGCCCGCCCCCCCTGGCTTCTGGGAGTCTTGTGGACCTCCAGCCTCTTTCTCATATTCTGAGTAACATCATCTCCCCATCGGAAAATTTTCAACTCCTTCTCAGACGATTGTACACCCCCAGTGTGCACACCCTCAGAGGGAGTAACCCCTTCTGTATTAGGAGTCACATCAGCCTCTTCCTCCCTGAATATTCAGAACAGTATCCCACCGTTGTTTCTACTTCCAGTGAAACTGATTGTCATATCCTCCTCTCCCAAGCAGAAGTTGGAAACTCTGTCACGTGGTGTGTACACCGTTGTGATATAGAAATTAACATCGTCCTCTCCCGGGTTTACATCAGGAGCAAGTCTATTAATCATTAATATTCATAATTATATTAATATTAATAATAATTATTGATATTAATGATCACAATAAAGAGAGTAAAAATGAATACTGGTTTAAAAGGTTAACCATTTGTAATCATAATTATTAGTAATATCACTATTAATAATAATATTATGATATTAGCAATTAATGTGACTTAAATCAATACCCAGTGATGCTGGGAATACAATAATGATTAGTATTAGGAACTAATAATATTATTTGATGACATTAATATTAATAATTAGTTGAAAGCAGGCATAATCATGTATTGAAAATCATTATCCATAATTAATAATGGTATCTTATGAATTTTTAGTATCATTGATAATTATTAAAATCGATCATTGATGAGTAATAATCATATTATTATTCCTCATTCCACAGGAAGTGTAAACCTACTTGTGATGCTGTTCTTAATAACCAGGGTCGGAAAGCAGGACTTTAGTTTTAATATCGCAGTAGGTGTACACTCACCACGTGACACTGATCCTAATATGAACGGGGGTAGAGTATCACATGACTCCAATTATAGCAATGGATGGATAGCTACGCGGTAATATTGCTCCTAATATTCCCGGAAGAAGCCTTTGCTATTAGTCCGAATATGGCACTGAGGGGACAGTTTTTCTGAGATATAGTTCCTAGTATACGGAGTTGGAGAGGATGATAATAATTCACAGGCTGTGTGCTCCCACCCAGTGATATTGTAATTACTATCCTGGGAGGCAGAGGATGATATTGCACTCTGTACAGCAGGAGGCGTACACCCAGTCTGGGATATTGTTCCTAATATCCATGGAGGGGACAGGCTGATATTACTCGCAATGTGGCACAGGGTGGACATTCACCCTGTTTCATCCTTCTCAATATTCCAAGGCCGAGAGATAGATATTAATCTCAGAATTACAGACACTGGAAAACCCCTTGTGTTACTCTCCCAAATATCCAGATCAGGTTGCCAGGAGCCACCCCCGGACGGCCCCCCTGGCTACTGGGAGCACCATCGCGGGGGGGTCAGGCACCCCCCGCGATCGGGCTCCCAGCCGCCACCCCCGGCCCGCCCCCCTGGCTTCTGGGAGCCCCATCGCCGGGGGGTCAGGCACCCCCCGCGATCGGGCTCCCAGCCGCCACCCCCCGGCCCGCCTCCCTGGCTTCTGGGAGCCCCATCGCCGGGGGGTCAGGCACGCCCCCCGATCGGGCTCCCAGCCGCCACCCCCGGCCCGCCCCCCTGGCTTCTGGGAGCCCCATCGCCGAAGGTGCAGGCACCCCCCCGCGATCGGGCTCCCAGCCGCCACCCCCGGCCCGCCCCCCTGGCTTCTGGGAGCCCCATCGCCGGGGGTGCAGGCACCCCCGGCGATCGGGCTCCCAGCCGCCACCCCCGGCCCGCCCCCCTGGCTTCTGGGAGCCCCATCGCCGGGGGTGCAGGCACCCCCGGCGATCGGGCTCCCAGCCGCCACCCCCGGCCCGCCCCCCTGGCTTCTGGGAGCCCCATCGCCGGGGGTGCAGGCACCCCCGGCGATCGGGCTCCCAGCCGCCACCCCCGGCCCGCCCCCCCTGGCTTCTGGGAGCCCCATCGCCGGGGGTGCAGGCACCCCCGGCGATCGGGCTCCCAGCCGCCACCCCCGGCCCGCCCCCCCTGGCTTCTGGGAGCCCCATCGCCGGGGGTGCAGGCACCCCCGGCGATCGGGCTCCCAGCCGCCACCCCCGGCCCGCCCCCCTGGCTTCTGGGAGCCCCATCGCCGGGGGTGCAGGCACCCCCGGCGATCGGGCTCCCAGCCGCCACCCCCGGCCCGCCCCCCTGGCTTCTGGGAGCCCCATCGCCGGGGGTGCAGGCACCCCCGGCGATCGGGCTCCCAGCCGCCACCCCCGGCCCGCCCCCCTGGCTTCTGGGAGTCTTGTGGACCTCCAGCCTCTTTCTCATATTCTGAGTAACATCATCTCCCCATCGGAAAATTTTCAACTCCTTCTCAGACGGTTGTACACCCCCAGTGTGCACACCCTCAGAGGGAGTAACCCCCTCTGTATTAGGAGTCACATCAGCCTCTTCCTCCCTGAATATTCAGAACAGTATCCCACCGTTGTTTCTACTTCCAGTGAAACTGATTGTCATATCCTCCTCTCCCAAGCAGAAGTTGGAAACTCTGTCACGTGGTGTGTACACCGTTGTGATATAGAAATTAACATCGTCCTCTCCCGGGTTTACATCAGGAGCAAGTCTATTAATCATTAATATTCATAATTATATTAATATTAATAATTATTATTGATATTAATGATCACAATAAAGAGAGTAAAAATGAATACTGGTTTAAAAGGTTAACCATTTGTAATCATAATTATTAGTAATATCACTATTAATAATAATATTATGATATTAGCAATTAATGTGACTTAAATCAATACCCAGTGATGCTGGGAATACAATAATGATTAGTATTAGGAACTAATAATATTATTTGATGACATTAATATTAATAATTAGTTGAAAGCAGGCATAATCATGTATTGAAAATCATTATCCATAATTAATAATGGTATCTTATGAATTTTTAGTATCATTGATAATTATTAAAATCGATCATTGATGAGTAATAATCATATTATTATTCCTCATTCCACAGGAAGTGTAAACCTACTTGTGATGCTGTTCTTAATAACCAGGGTCGGAAAGCAGGACTTTAGTTTTAATATCGCAGTAGGTGTACACTCACCACGTGACACTGATCCTAATATGAACGGGGGTAGAGTATCACATGACTCCAATTATAGCAATGGATGGATAGCTACGCGGTAATATTGCTCCTAATATTCCCGGAAGAAGCCTTTGCTATTAGTCCGAATATGGCACTGAGGGGACAGTTTTTCTGAGATATAGTTCCTAGTATACGGAGTTGGAGAGGATGATAATAATTCACAGGCTGTGTGCTCCCACCCAGTGATATTGTAATTACTATCCTGGGAGGCAGAGGATGATATTGCACTCTGTACAGCAGGAGGCGTACACCCAGTCTGGGATATTGTTCCTAATATCCATGGAGGGGACAGGCTGATATTACTCGCAATGTGGCACAGGGTGGACATTCACCCTGTTTCATCCTTCTCAATATTCCAAGGCCGAGAGATAGATATTAATCTCAGAATTACAGACACTGGAAAACCCCTTGTGTTACTCTCCCAAATATCCAGATCAGGTTGCCAGGAGCCACCCCCGGACGGCCCCCCTGGCTACTGGGAGCACCATCGCGGGGGGGTCAGGCACCCCCCGCGATCGGGCTCCCAGCCGCCACCCCCGGCCCGCCCCCCTGGCTTCTGGGAGCCCCATCGCCGGGGGGTCAGGCACGCCCCCCGATCGGGCTCCCAGCCGCCACCCCCCGGCCCGCCCCCCTGGCTTCTGGGAGCCCCATCGCCGGGGGTGCAGGCACCCCCCCGCGATCGGGCTCCCAGCCGCCACACCCGGCCAGCCCCCCTGGCTTCTGGGAGCCCCATCGCCGGGGGGTGCAGGCACCCCCGGCGATCGGGCTCCCAGCCGCCACCCCCGGCCCGCCCCCCTGGCTTCTGGGAGCCCCATCGCCGGGGGTGCAGGCACCCCCGGCGATCGGGCTCCCAGCCGCCACCCCCGGCCCGCCCCCCTGGCTTCTGGGAGCCCCCATCGCCGGGGGTGCAGGCACCCCCGGCGATCGGGCTCCCAGCCGCCACCCCCGGCCCGCCCCCCTGGCTTCTGGGAGTCTTGTGGACCTCCAGCCTCTTTCTCATATTCTGAGTAACATCATCTCCCCATCGGAAAATTTTCAACTCCTTCTCAGACGATTGTACACCCCCAGTGTGCACACCCTCAGAGGGAGTAACCCCCTCTGTATTAGGAGTCACATCAGCCTCTTCCTCCCTGAATATTCAGAACAGTATCCCACCGTTGTTTCTACTTCCAGTGAAACTGATTGTCATATCCTCCTCTCCCAAGCAGAAGTTGGAAACTCTGTCACGTGGTGTGTACACCGTTGTGATATAGAAATTAACATCGTCCTCTCCCGGGTTTACATCAGGAGCAAGTCTATTAATCATTAATATTCATAATTATATTAATATTAATAATAATTATTGATATTAATGATCACAATAAAGAGAGTAAAAATGAATACTGGTTTAAAAGGTTAACCATTTGTAATCATAATTATTAGTAATATCACTATTAATAATAATATTATGATATTAGCAATTAATGTGACTTAAATCAATACCCAGTGATGCTGGGAATACAATAATGATTAGTATTAGGAACTAATAATATTATTTGATGACATTAATATTAATAATTAGTTGAAAGCAGGCATAATCATGTATTTAAAATCATTATCCATAATTAATAATGGTATCTTATGAATTTTTAGTATCATTGATAATTATTAAAATCGATCATTGATGAGTAATAATCATATTATTATTCCTCATTCCACAGGAAGTGTAAACCTACTTGTGATGCTGTTCTTAATAACCAGGGTCGGAAAGCAGGACTTTAGTTTTAATATCGCAGTAGGTGTACACTCACCACGTGACACTGATCCTAATATGAACGGGGGTAGAGTATCACATGACTCCAATTATAGCAATGGATGGATAGCTACGCGGTAATATTGCTCCTAATATTCCCGGAAGAAGCCTTTGCTATTAGTCCGAATATGGCACTGAGGGGACAGTTTTTCTGAGATATAGTTCCTAGTATACGGAGTTGGAGAGGATGATAATAATTCACAGGCTGTGTGCTCCCACCCAGTGATATTGTAATTACTATCCTGGGAGGCAGAGGATGATATTGCACTCTGTACAGCAGGAGGCGTACACCCAGTCTGGGATATTGTTCCTAATATCCATGGAGGGGACAGGCTGATATTACTCGCAATGTGGCACAGGGTGGACATTCACCCTGTTTCATCCTTCTCAATATTCCAAGGCCGAGAGATAGATATTAATCTCAGAATTACAGACACTGGAAAACCCCTTGTGTTACTCTCCCAAATATCCAGATCAGGTTGCCAGGAGCCACCCCCGGACGGCCCCCCTGGCTACTGGGAGCACCATCGCGGGGGGGTCAGGCACCCCCCGCGATCGGGCTCCCAGCCGCCACCCCCGGCCCGCCCCCCTGGCTTCTGGGAGCCCCATCGCCGGGGGGTCAGGCACCCCCCGCGATCGGGCTCCCAGCCGCCACCCCCCGGCCCGCCTCCCTGGCTTCTGGGAGCCCCATCGCCGGGGGGTCAGGCACGCCCCCCGATCGGGCTCCCAGCCGCCACCCCCCGGCCCGCCCCCCTGGCTTCTGGGAGCCCCATCGCCGGGGGGTGCAGGCACCCCCCGCGATCGGGCTCCCAGCCGCCACCCCCCGGCCCGCCCCCCCTGGCTTCTGGGAGCCCCATCGCCGGGGGTGCAGGCACCCCCGGCGATCGGGCTCCCAGCCGCCACCCCCCCGGCCCGCCCCCCTGGCTTCTGGGAGCCCCATCGCCGGGGGTGCAGGCACCCCCGGCGATCGGGCTCCCAGCCGCCACCCCCGGCCCGCCCCCCTGGCTTCTGGGAGCCCCATCGCCGGGGGTGCAGGCACCCCCGGCGATCGGGCTCCCAGCCGCCACCCCCGGCCCGCCCCCCTGGCTTCTGGGAGCCCCATCGCCGGGGGTGCAGGCACCCCCGGCGATCGGGCTCCCAGCCGCCACCCCCGGCCCGCCCCCCCTGGCTTCTGGGAGCCCCCATCGCCGGGGGTGCAGGCACCCCCGGCGATCGGGCTCCCAGCCGCCACCCCCCGGCCCGCCCCCCTGGCTTCTGGGAGCCCCATCGCCGGGGGTGCAGGCACCCCCGGCGATCGGGCTCCCAGCCGCCACCCCCGGCCCGCCCCCCTGGCTTCTGGGAGCCCCATCGCCGGGGGTGCAGGCACCCCCGGCGATCGGGCTCCCAGCCGCCACCCCCCGGCCCGCCCCCCCTGGCTTCTGGGAGCCCCATCGCCGGGGGTGCAGGCACCCCCGGCGATCGGGCTCCAGCCGCCACCCCCGGCCCGCCCCCCTGGCTTCTGGGAGTCTTGTGGACCTCCAGCCTCTTTCTCATATTCTGAGTAACATCATCTCCCCCATCGGAAAATTTTCAACTCCTTCTCAGACGGTTGTACACCCCCAGTGTGCACACCCTCAGAGGGAGTAACCCCCTCTGTATTAGGAGTCACATCAGCCTCTTCCTCCCTGAATATTCAGAACAGTATCCCACCGTTGTTTCTACTTCCAGTGAAACTGATTGTCATATCCTCCTCTCCCAAGCAGAAGTTGGAAACTCTGTCACGTGGTGTGTACACCGTTGTGATATAGAAATTAACATCGTCCTCTCCCGGGGTTTACATCAGGAGCAAGTCTATTAATCATTAATATTCATAATTATATTAATATTAATAATTATTATTGATATTAATGATCACAATAAAGAGAGTAAAAATGAATACTGGTTTAAAAGGTTAACCATTTGTAATCATAATTATTAGTAATATCACTATTAATAATAATATTATGATATTAGCAATTAATGTGACTTAAATCAATACCCAGTGATGCTGGGAATACAATAATGATTAGTATTAGGAACTAATAATATTATTTGATGACATTAATATTAATAATTAGTTGAAAGCAGGCATAATCATGTATTGAAAATCAATATCCATAATTAATAATGGTATCTTATGAATTTTTAGTATCATTGATAATTATTAAAATCGATCATTGATGAGTAATAATCATATTATTATTCCTCATTCCACAGGAAGTGTAAACCTACTTGTGATGCTGTTCTTAATAACCAGGGTCGGAAAGCAGGACTTTAGTTTTAATATCGCAGTAGGTGTACACTCACCACGTGACACTGATCCTAATATGAACGGGGGTAGAGTATCACATGACTCCAATTATAGCAATGGATGGATAGCTACGCGGTAATATTGCTCCTAATATTCCCGGAAGAAGCCTTTGCTATTAGTCCGAATATGGCACTGAGGGGGACAGTTTTTCCTGAGATATAGTTCCTAGTATACGGAGTTGGAGAGGATGATAATAATTCACAGGCTGTGTGCTCCCACCCAGTGATATTGTAATTACTATCCTGGGAGGCAGAGGATGATATTGCACTCTGTACAGCAGGAGGCGTACACCCAGTCTGGGATATTGTTCCTAATATCCATGGAGGGGGACAGGCTGATATTACTCGCAATGTGGCACAGGGTGGACATTCACCCTGTTTCATCCTTCTCAATATTCCAAGGCCGAGAGATAGATATTAATCTCAGAATTACAGACACTGGAAAACCCCTTGTGTTACTCTCCCAAATATCCAGATCAGGTTGCCAGGAGCCACCCCCGGACGGCCCCCCCTGGCTACTGGGAGCACCATCGCGGGGGGGGTCAGGCACCCCCCCGCGATCGGGCTCCCAGCCGCCACCCCCGGGCCCGCCCCCCCTGGCTTCTGGGAGCCCCATCGCCGGGGGGTCAGGCACCCCCCGCGATCGGGCTCCCAGCCGCCACCCCCGGCCCCGCCCCCCTGGCTTCTGGGAGCCCCATCGCCGGGGGTGCAGGCACCCCCCGCGATCGGAGCTCCCAGCCGCCACCCCCCGGCCCGCCCCCCTGGCTTCTGGGAGCCCCCATCGCCGGGGGTGCAGGCACCCCCCCGCGATCGGGCTCCCAGCCGCCACCCCCCGGCCCGCCCCCCCTGGCTTCTGGGAGCCCCATCGCCGGGGGTGCAGGCACCCCCCCGCGATCGGGCTCCCAGCCGCCACCCCCGGCCCGCCCCCCTGGCTTCTGGGAGCCCCATCGCCGGGGGTGCAGGCACCCCCCCGCGATCGGGCTCCCAGCCGCCACCCCCCGGCCCGCCCCCCCTGGCTTCTGGGAGCCCCATCGCCGGGGGTGCAGGCACCCCCCCGCGATCGGGCTCCCAGCCGCCACCCCCGGCCCGCCCCCCTGGCTTCTGGGAGCCCCATCGCCGGGGGTGCAGGCACCCCCGGCGATCGGGCTCCCAGCCGCCACCCCCGGCCCGCCCCCCTGGCTTCTGGGAGCCCCATCGCCGGGGGTGCAGGCACCCCCCGCGATCGGGCTCCCAGCCGCCACCCCCCGGCCCGCCCCCCTGGCTTCTGGGAGCCCCATCGCCGGGGGTGCAGGCACCCCCCCGCGATCGGGCTCCCAGCCGCCACCCCCCGGCCCGCCCCCCTGGCTTCTGGGAGCCCCATCGCCGGGGGTGCAGGCACCCCCCCGCGATCGGGCTCCCAGCCGCCACCCCCCGGCCCGCCCCCCTGGCTTCTGGGAGCCCCATCGCCGGGGGTGCCGGCACCCCCCCGCGATCGGGCTCCCAGCCGCCACCCCCGGCCCGCCCCCCCTGGCTTCTGGGAGCCTTGTGGACCCAAAGCCTCTTTCTCATATTCTGAGTAATATCATCTCCCCATCGGAAAATTTTCAACTCCTTCTCAGACGATTGTACACCCCCAGTGTGCACACCCTCAGAGGGAGTAACCCCCCTCTCTATTAGGAGTCACATCAGCCTCTTCCTCCCTCAATATTCAGAACAGTATCCCACCGTTGTTTCTACTTCCAGTGACACTGATTGTCCATATCCTCCTCTCCCAAGCAGAAGTTGGAAACTCTGTCACGGGGGGTGTACACCGTCTGTGATATAGAAATTAACATCGTCCTCTCCCGGGTTTACATCGGGAGCAAGTCTATTAATCATTAATATTCATAATTATATGAATATTAATAATAATTATTGATATTAATGATCACAATAAAGAGAGTAAAAAATGAATACTGGTTTCAAAGGTTAACGATTTGTAATCATAATGATTAGTAATATCACTATTAATAATAATATTATGATATTAGCAATTAATATGATTTAAATCAATACGCAGTGATGCTGGGAATACAATAATGATTAGTATTAGGAACTAATAATATTATTTGATGACATTAATATTAATAATTAATTGAAAGCAGGCATAATCATGTATTGAAAATCATTATCCATAATTAATAATGGTATCTTATGAATTTTTAGTATCATTGCTAATTATTAAAATCGATCATTGATGATTAATAATCATATTATTATTCCTCATTCCACAGGAAGTGTAAACCTACTTGTGATGCTGTTCTTAATATCCAGGGTCGGAAAACAGGACTTTAGTTTTAATATCGCAGTAGGTGTACACTCACCACGTGACACTGATCCTAATATGAACGGGGGGTAGAGTATCACATGACTCCAATTACAGCAATGGATGGATAGCTACGCGGTAATATTGCTCCTAATATTCCCGGAAGAAGCCTTTGATATCAGTCCGAATATGGCACTGAGGGTACAGTTTTCTGAGATATAGTTCCTAGTATACGGAGTTGGAGAGGATGATAATAATTCGCAGGCTGTGTGCTCCCGCCCAGTGATATTGTAATTACTATCCTGGGAGGGAGAGGATGATATTGCACTCTGTACAGCAGGAGGCGTACACCCAGTCTGGGATATTGTTCCTAATATCCATGGAGGGGACAGGCCGATATTACTAGCCATGTGGCACAGGGTGGACATTCACCGTGTTTTCATCCCTCTCAATATTCCAAGGCCGAGAGACAGATATTAATCTCAGTATCACAGACACTGGACAACCCCTTGTGATACTCTTCCAAATATCCAGATCAGGTTGCGAGGAGCCACCCCCCGGACGGCCCCCCTGGCTTCTGGGAGCCCCATCGCGGGGGGGGTCAGGCACTCCCCGCGATCGGGCTCCCAGCCGCCACCCCCCCGACCCGCCGCCCTGGCTTCTGGGAGCCCCCATCGCCGGGGGGTCAGGCACGCCCCCCCGATCGGGCTCCCAGCCGCCACCCCCGGCCCGCCGCCCTGGCTTCTGGGAGCCCCATCGCCGGGGGTGCAGGCACGCCCCCCGATCGGGGCTCCCAGCCGCCACCCCCGGCCCCGCCCCCCTGGCTTCTGGGAGCCCCATCGCCGGGGGTGCAGGCACCCCCCGCGATCGGGCCTCCCAGCCGCCACCCCCGGCCCGGCCCCCTGGCTTCTGGGGAGCCCCATCGCCGGGGGTGCAGGCACCCCCCGCGATCGGGCTCCCAGCCGCCACCCCCGGCCCGCCCCCCTGGCTTCTGGGAGCCCCATCGCCGGGGGGTGCAGGCACCCCCCGCGATCGGGGCTCCCAGCCGCCACCCCCGGCCCGCCCCCCTGGCTTCTGGGAGCCCCATCGCCCGGGGGTGCAGGCACCCCCCGCGATCGGGCTCCCAGCCGCCAGCCCCGGCCCGCCCCCCTGGCTTCTGGGAGCCCCATCGCCGGGGGTGCAGGCACCCCCCGCGATCGGGCTCCCAGCCGCCAGCCCCGGCCCGCCCCCCCTGGCTTCTGGGAGCCCCCATCGCCGGGGGTGCAGGCACCCCCCGCGATCGGGCTCCCAGCCGCCACCCCCGGCCCGCCCCCCCTGGCTTCTGGGAGCCCCATCGCCGGGGGTGCAGGCACCCCCCGCGATCGGGCTCCCAGCCGCCACCCCCCGGCCCGCCCCCCTGGCTTCTGGGAGCCCCATCGCCGGGGGTGCAGGCACCCCCCGCGATCGGGCTCCCAGCCGCCACCCCCGGCCCGCCCCCCTGGCTTCTGGGAGCCCCATCGCCGGGGGTGCAGGCACCCCCCGCGATCGGGCTCCCAGCCGCCACCCCCGGCCCGCCCCCCCTGGCTTCTGGGAGCCCCATCGCCGGGGGTGCAGGCCCCCCCGCGATCGGGCTCCCAGCCGCCACCCCCCGGCCCGCCCCCCTGGCTTCTGGGAGCCCCATCGCCGGGGGTGCAGGCACCCCCCCGCGATCGGGCTCCCAGCCGCCACCCCCGGCCCGCCCCCCTGGCTTCTGGGAGCCCCATCGCCGGGGGTGCAGGCACCCCCCCGCGATCGGGCTCCCAGCCGCCACCCCCGGCCCGCCCCCCCTGGCTTCTGGAGCCCCATCGCCGGGGGTGCAGGCACCCCCCCGCGATCGGGCTCCCAGCCGCCACCCCCGGCCCGCCCCCCTGGCTTCTGGGAGCCCCATCGCCGGGGGTGCAGGCACCCCCCGCGATCGGGCTCCCAGCCGCCACCCCCGGCCCCGCCCCCCCTGGCTTCTGGGAGCCCCATCGCCGGGGGTGCAGGCACCCCCCGCGATCGGGCTCCCAGCCGCCACCACCCGGCCCGCCCCCCTGGCTTCTGGGAGCCCCATCGCCGGGGGTGCCGGCACCCCCCCGCGATCGGGCTCCCAGCCGCCACCCCCGGCCCGCCCCCCTGGCTTCTGGGAGCCCCATCGCCGGGGGTGCCGGCACCCCCCGCGATCGGGCTCCCAGCCGCCACCCCCGGCCCCGCCCCCCTGGCTTCTGGGAGCCCCATCGCCGGGGGTGCCGGCACCCCCCCGCGATCGGGCTCCCCAGCCGCCACCCCCCGGCCCGCCCCCCTGGCTTCTGGGAGCCCCATCGCCGGGGGTGCCGGCACCCCCCGCGATCGGGCTCCCAGCCGCCACCCCCGGCCCGCCCCCCCTGGCTTCTGGGAGCCCCATCGCCGGGGGTGCCGGCACCCCCCGCGATCGGGCTCCCAGCCGCCACCCCCGGCCCGCCCCCCTGGCTTCTGGGAGCCCCATCGCCGGGGGGGTGCCGGCACCCCCCGCGATCGGGCTCCCAGCCGCCACCCCCCGGCCCGCCCCCCTGGCTTCTGGGAGCCCCATCGTCCGGGGCGTGCCGGCACCCCCCGCGATCGGGCTCCCAGCCGCCACCCCCGGCCCGCCCCCCTGGCTTCTGGGAGCCCCATCGATCGGGTGTGCTCGGCACCGCCCCGCGATCGGGCTCCCCAGCCGCCACCCCCGGCCCGCCCCCCTGGCTTCTGGGAGGCGCAAGG
>NW_027257723.1:0-44401 GCF_043159975.1 Macaca nemestrina
TCCCGGCGATGGGGCTCCCAGATGCCAGGGGGGCCGTCCGGGGGTGGCTCCTCGCAACCTGATCTGGATATTTGGAAGAGTATCACAAGGGGTTGTCCAGTGTCTGTGATACTGAGATTAATATCTGTCTCTCGGCCTTGGAATATTGAAAGGGATGAAATAAGGTGAATGTTCACCCTGTGCCACATGGCGAGTAATATCGGCCTGTCCCCTCCATGGATATTAGGAACAATATCCCAGACTGGGTGTACGCCTCCTGCTGTACAGAGTGCAATATCATCCTCTCCCTCCCAGGATAGTAATTACAATATCACTGGGCGGGAGCACACAGCCTGCGAATTATTATCATCCTCTCCAACTCCGTATACTAGGAACTATATCTCAGAATACTGTACCCTCAGTGCCATATTCGGACTGATAGCAAAGGCTTCTTCCGGGAATATTAGGAGCAATATTACCGCGTAGCTATCCATCCATTGCTGTAATTGGAGTCATGTGATACTCTACCCCCGTTCATATTAGGATCAGTGTCACGTGGTGAGTGTACACCTACTGCGATATTAAAACTAAAGTCCTGCTTTCCGACCCTGGATATTAAGAACAGCATCACAAGTAGGTTTACACTTCCTGTGGAATGAGGAATAATAATATGATTATTAATCATCAATGATCGATTTTAATAATTAGCAATGATACTAAAAATTCATAAGATACCATTATTAATTATGGATAATGATTTTCAATACATGATTATGCCTGCTTTCAATTAATTATTAATATTAATGTCATCAAATAATATTATTAGTTCCTAATACTAATCATTATTGTATTCCCAGCATCACTGGGTATTGATTTAAATCATATTAATTGCTAATATCATAATATTATTATTAATAGTGATATTACTAATCATTATGATTACAAATCGTTAACCTTTGAAACCAGTATTCATTTTTACTCTCTTTATTGTGATCATTGATATCAATAATTATTATTAATATTAATACAATAATGAATATTAATGATTAATAGACTTGCTCCTGATGTAAACCCGGGAGAGGACGATGTTAATTTCTATATCACAGATGGTGTACACCCCCCGTGACAGAGTTTCCAACTTCTGCTTGGGAGAGGAGGATATGACAATCAGTGTCACTGGAAGTAGAAACAACGGTGGGATACTGTTCTGAATATTGAGGGAGGAAGAGGCTGATGTGACTCCTAATAGAGAGGGGGTTACTCCCTCTGAGGGTGTGCACACTGGGGGTGTACAATCGTCTGAGAAGGAGTTGAAAATTTTCCGATGGGGAGATGATATTACTCAGAATATGAGAAAGAGGCTTTGGGTCCACAGGGCTCCCAGAAGCCAGGGGGGCGGGCCGGGGGTGGCGGCTGGGAGCCCGATCGCGGGGGGTGCCTGCACCCCCGGCGATGGGGCTCCCAGAAGCCAGGGGGGCGGGCCGGGGGTGGCGGCTGGGAGCCCGATCGCGGGGGGTGCCTGCACCCCCGGCGATGGGGCTCCCAGAAGCCAGGGGGGCGGGCCGGGGGTGGCGGCTGGGAGCCCGATCGCGGGGGGTGCCTGCACCCCCGGCGATGGGGCTCCCAGAAGCCAGGGGGGCGGGCCGGGGGTGGCGGCTGGGAGCCCGATCGCGGGGGGTGCCTGCACCCCCGGCGATGGGGCTCCCAGAAGCCAGGGGGGCGGGCCGGGGGTGGCGGCTGGGAGCCCGATCGCGGGGGGTGCCTGCACCCCCGGCGATGGGGCTCCCAGAAGCCAGGGGGGCGGGCCGGGGGGTGGCGGCTGGGAGCCCGATCGCGGGGGGTGCCTGCACCCCCGGCGATGGGGCTCCCAGAAGCCAGGGGGGCGGGCCGGGGGGTGGCGGCTGGGAGCCCGATCGCGGGGGGTGCCTGCACCCCCGGCGATGGGGCTCCCAGAAGCCAGGGGGGCGGGCCGGGGGTGGCGGCTGGGAGCCCGATCGCGGGGGGTGCCTGCACCCCCGGCGATGGGGCTCCCAGAAGCCAGGGGGGCGGGCCGGGGGGTGGCGGCTGGGAGCCCGATCGCGGGGGGTGCCTGCACCCCCGGCGATGGGGCTCCCAGAAGCCAGGGGGGCGGGCCGGGGGTGGCGGCTGGGAGCCCGATCGCGGGGGGTGCCTGCACCCCCGGCGATGGGGCTCCCAGAAGCCAGGGGGGCGGGCCGGGGGTGGCGGCTGGGAGCCCGATCGCGGGGGGTGCCTGCACCCCCGGCGATGGGGCTCCCAGAAGCCAGGGGGGCGGGCCGGGGGGTGGCGGCTGGGAGCCCGATCGCGGGGGGTGCCTGCACCCCCGGCGATGGGGCTCCCAGAAGCCAGGGGGGCGGGCCGGGGGGTGGCGGCTGGGAGCCCGATCGCGGGGGGTGCCTGCACCCCCGGCGATGGGGCTCCCAGAAGCCAGGGGGGCGGGCCGGGGGTGGCGGCTGGGAGCCCGATCGCGGGGGGTGCCTGCACCCCCGGCGATGGGGCTCCCAGAAGCCAGGGGGGCGGGCCGGGGGGTGGCGGCTGGGAGCCCGATCGCGGGGGGTGCCTGCACCCCCGGCGATGGGGCTCCCAGAAGCCAGGGGGGCGGGCCGGGGGTGGCGGCTGGGAGCCCGATCGCGGGGGGTGCCTGCACCCCCGGCGATGGGGCTCCCAGAAGCCAGGGGGGCGGGCCGGGGGTGGCGGCTGGGAGCCCGATCGCGGGGGGTGCCTGCACCCCCGGCGATGGGGCTCCCAGAAGCCAGGGGGGCGGGCCGGGGGGTGGCGGCTGGGAGCCCGATCGCGGGGGGTGCCTGCACCCCCGGCGATGGGGCTCCCAGAAGCCAGGGGGGCGGGCCGGGGGTGGCGGCTGGGAGCCCGATCGGGGGGCGTGCCTGCACCCCCGGCGATGGGGCTCCCAGAAGCCAGGGGGGCGGGTCCGGGGTGGCGGCTGGGAGCCCGATCGGGGGTCGTGCCTGACCCCCCGGCGATGGGGCTCCCAGAAGCCAGGGGGGCGGGTCCGGGGTGGCGGCTGGGAGCCCGATCGGGGGGCGTGCCTGACCCCCCGGCGATGGGGCTCCCAGATGCCAGGGGGGCGGGTCCGGGGTGGCGGCTGGGAGCCCGATCGCGGGGAGTGCCTGACCCCCCGGCGATGGGGCTCCCAGATGCCAGGGGGGCCGTCCGGGGGTGGCTCCTCGCAACCTGATCTGGATATTTGGAAGAGTATCACAAGGGGTTGTCCAGTGTCTGTGATACTGAGATTAATATCTGTCTCTCGGCCTTGGAATATTGAAAGGGATGAAATAAGGTGAATGTTCACCCTGTGCCACATGGCGAGTAATATCGGCCTGTCCCCTCCATGGATATTAGGAACAATATCCCAGACTGGGTGTACGCCTCCTGCTGTACAGAGTGCAATATCATCCTCTCCCTCCCAGGATAGTAATTACAATATCACTGGGCGGGAGCACACAGCCTGCGAATTATTATCATCCTCTCCAACTCCGTATACTAGGAACTATATCTCAGAATACTGTACCCTCAGTGCCATATTCGGACTGATAGCAAAGGCTTCTTCCGGGAATATTAGGAGCAATATTACCGCGTAGCTATCCATCCATTGCTGTAATTGGAGTCATGTGATACTCTACCCCCGTTCATATTAGGATCAGTGTCACGTGGTGAGTGTACACCTACTGCGATATTAAAACTAAAGTCCTGCTTTCCGACCCTGGATATTAAGAACAGCATCACAAGTAGGTTTACACTTCCTGTGGAATGAGGAATAATAATATGATTATTAATCATCAATGATCGATTTTAATAATTAGCAATGATACTAAAAATTCATAAGATACCATTATTAATTATGGATAATGATTTTCAATACATGATTATGCCTGCTTTCAATTAATTATTAATATTAATGTCATCAAATAATATTATTAGTTCCTAATACTAATCATTATTGTATTCCCAGCATCACTGGGTATTGATTTAAATCATATTAATTGCTAATATCATAATATTATTATTAATAGTGATATTACTAATCATTATGATTACAAATCGTTAACCTTTGAAACCAGTATTCATTTTTACTCTCTTTATTGTGATCATTGATATCAATAATTATTATTAATATTAATACAATAATGAATATTAATGATTAATAGACTTGCTCCTGATGTAAACCCGGGAGAGGACGATGTTAATTTCTATATCACAGATGGTGTACACCCCCCGTGACAGAGTTTCCAACTTCTGCTTGGGAGAGGAGGATATGACAATCAGTGTCACTGGAAGTAGAAACAACGGTGGGATACTGTTCTGAATATTGAGGGAGGAAGAGGCTGATGTGACTCCTAATAGAGAGGGGGTTACTCCCTCTGAGGGTGTGCACACTGGGGGTGTACAATCGTCTGAGAAGGAGTTGAAAATTTTCCGATGGGGATATGATATTACTCAGAATATGAGAAAGAGGCTTTGGGTCCACAGGGCTCCCGGAAGCCAGGGGGGCGGGCCGGGGGTGGCGGCTGGGAGCCCGATCGCGGGGGGTGCCTGCACCCCCGGCGATGGGGCTCCCAGAAGCCAGGGGGGCGGGCCGGGGGTGGCGGCTGGGAGCCCGATCGCGGGGGGTGCCTGCACCCCCGGCGATGGGGCTCCCAGAAGCCAGGGGGGCGGGCCGGGGGTGGCGGCTGGGAGCCCGATCGCGGGGGGTGCCTGCACCCCCGGCGATGGGGCTCCCAGAAGCCAGGGGGGCGGGCCGGGGGTGGCGGCTGGGAGCCCGATCGCGGGGGGTGCCTGCACCCCCGGCGATGGGGCTCCCAGAAGCCAGGGGGGCGGGCCGGGGGTGGCGGCTGGGAGCCCGATCGCGGGGGGTGCCTGCACCCCCGGCGATGGGGCTCCCAGAAGCCAGGGGGGCGGGCCGGGGGTGGCGGCTGGGAGCCCGATCGCGGGGGGTGCCTGCACCCCCGGCGATGGGGCTCCCAGAAGCCAGGGGGGCGAGCCGGGGGTGGCGGCTGGGAGCCCGATCGCGGGGGGTGCCTGCACCCCCGGCGATGGGGCTCCCAGAAGCCAGGGGGGCGGGCCGGGGGTGGCGGCTGGGAGCCCGATCGCGGGGGGTGCCTGCACCCCCGGCGATGGGGCTCCCAGAAGCCAGGGGGGCGGGTCCGGGGGTGGCGGCTGGGAGCCCGATCGGGGGGCGTGCCTGACCCCCCGGCGATGGGGCTCCCAGAAGCCAGGGGGGCGGGTCCGGGGGTGGCGGCTGGGAGCCCGATCGGGGGGCGTGCCTGACCCCCCGGCGATGGGGCTCCCAGATGCCAGGGGGGCGGGTCCGGGGTGGCGGCTGGGAGCCCGATCGCGGGGAGTGCCTGACCCCCCGGCGATGGGGCTCCCAGATGCCAGGGGGGCCGTCCGGGGGTGGCTCCTCGCAACCTGATCTGGATATTTGGAAGAGTATCACAAGGGGTTGTCCAGTGTCTGTGATACTGAGATTAATATCTGTCTCTCGGCCTTGGAATATTGAAAGGGATGAAATAAGGTGAATGTGCACCCTGTGCCACATGGCGAGTAATATCGGCCTGTCCCCTCCATGGATATTAGGAACAATATCCCAGACTGGGTGTACGCCTCCTGCTGTACAGAGTGCAATATCATCCTCTCCCTCCCAGGATAGTAATTACAATATCACTGGGCGGGAGCACACAGCCTGCGAATTATTATCATCCTCTCCAACTCCGTATACTAGGAACTATATCTCAGAATACTGTACCCTCAGTGCCATATTCGGACTGATAGCAAAGGCTTCTTCCGGGAATATTAGGAGCAATATTACCGCGTAGCTATCCATCCATTGCTGTAATTGGAGTCATGTGATACTCTACCCCCGTTCATATTAGGATCAGTGTCACGTGGTGAGTGTACACCTACTGCGATATTAAAACTAAAGTCCTGCTTTCCGACCCTGGATATTAAGAACAGCATCACAAGTAGGTTTACACTTCCTGTGGAATGAGGAATAATAATATGATTATTAATCATCAATGATCGATTTTAATAATTAGCAATGATACTAAAAATTCATAAGATACCATTATTAATTATGGATAATGATTTTCAATACATGATTATGCCTGCTTTCAATTAATTATTAATATTAATGTCATCAAATAATATTATTAGTTCCTAATACTAATCATTATTGTATTCCCAGCATCACTGGGTATTGATTTAAATCATATTAATTGCTAATATCATAATATTATTATTAATAGTGATATTACTAATCATTATGATTACAAATCGTTAACCTTTGAAACCAGTATTCATTTTTACTCTCTTTATTGTGATCATTAATATCAATAATTATTATTAATATTAATACAATAATGAATATTAATGATTAATAGACTTGCTCCTGATGTAAACCCGGGAGAGGACGATGTTAATTTCTATATCACAGATGGTGTACACCCCCCGTGACAGAGTTTCCAACTTCTTCTTGGGAGAGGAGGATATGACAATCAGTGTCACTGGAAGTAGAAACAACGGTGGGATACTGTTCTGAATATTGAGGGAGGAAGAGGCTGATGTGACTCCTAATAGAGAGGGGGTTACTCCCTCTGAGGGTGTGCACACTGGGGGTGTACAATCGTCTGAGAAGGAGTTGAAAATTTTCCGATGGGGAGATGATATTACTCAGAATATGAGAAAGAGGCTTTGGGTCCACAGGGCTCCCAGAAGCCAGGGGGGCGGGCCGGGGGTGGCGGCTGGGAGCCCGATCGCGGGGGGTGCCTGCACCCCCGGCGATGGGGCTCCCAGGAGCCAGGGGGGCGGGCCGGGGGTGGCGGCTGGGAGCCCGATCGCGGGGGGTGCCTGCACCCCCGGCGATGGGGCTCCCAGGAGCCAGGGGGGCGGGCCGGGGGTGGCGGCTGGGAGCCCGATCGCGGGGGGTGCCTGCACCCCCGGCGAAGGGGCTCCCAGAAGCCAGGGGGGCGGGCCGGGGGTGGTGGCTGGGAGCCCGATCGCGGGGGGTGCCTGCACCCCCGGCGATGGGGCTCCCAGAAGCCAGGGGGGCGGGCCGGGGGTGGCGGCTGGGAGCCCGATCGGGGGGCGTGCCTGCACCCCCGGCGATGGGGCTCCCAGAAGCCAGGGGGGCGGGTCCGGGGTGGCGGCTGGGAGCCCGATCGGGGGGCGTGCCTGACCCCCCGGCGATGGGGCTCCCAGAAGCCAGGGGGGCGGGTCCGGGGTGGCGGCTGGGAGCCCGATCTGGGGGCGTGCCTGACCCCCCGGCGATGGGGCTCCCAGATGTCAGGGGGGCGGGTCCGGGGTGGCGGCTGGGAGCCCGATCGCGGGGAGTGCCTGACCCCCCGGCGATGGGGCTCCCAGATGCCAGGGGGGCCGTCCGGGGGTGGCTCCTCGCAACCTGATCTGGATATTTGGAAGAGTATCACAAGGGGTTGTCCAGTGTCTGTGATACTGAGATTAATATCTGTCTCTCGGCCTTGGAATATTGAAAGGGATGAAATAAGGTGAATGTTCACCCTGTGCCACATGGCGAGTAATATCGGCCTGTCCCCTCCATGGATATTAGGAACAATATCCCAGACTGGGTGTACGCCTCCTGCTGTACAGAGTGCAATATCATCCTCTCCCTCCCAGGATAGTAATTACAATATCACTGGGCGGGAGCACACACCCTGCGAATTATTATCATCCTCTCCAACTCCGTATACTAGGAACTATATCTCAGAATACTGTACCCTCAGTGCCATATTCGGACTGATAGCAAAGGCTTCTTCCGGGAATATTAGGAGCAATATTACCGCGTAGCTATCCATCCATTGCTGTAATTGGAGTCATGTGATACTCTACCCCCGTTCATATTAGGATCAGTGTCACGTGGTGAGTGTACACCTACTGCGATATTAAAACTAAAGTCCTGCTTTCCGACCCTGGATATTAAGAACAGCATCACAAGTAGGTTTACACTTCCTGTGGAATGAGGAATAATAATATGATTATTAATCATCAATGATCGATTTTAATAATTAGCAATGATACTAAAAATTCATAAGATACCATTATTAATTATGGATAATGATTTTCAATACATGATTATGCCTGCTTTCAATTAATTATTAATATTAATGTCATCAAATAATATTATTAGTTCCTAATACTAATCATTATTGTATTCCCAGCATCACTGGGTATTGATTTAAATCATATTAATTGCTAATATCATAATATTATTATTAATAGTGATATTACTAATCATTATGATTACAAATCGTTAACCTTTGAAACCAGTATTCATTTTTACTCTCTTTATTGTGATCATTGATATCAATAATTATTATTAATATTAATACAATAATGAATATTAATGATTAATAGACTTGCTCCTGATGTAAACCCGGGAGAGGACGATGTTAATTTCTATATCACAGATGGTGTACACCCCCCGTGACAGAGTTTCCAACTTCTGCTTGGGAGAGGAGGATATGACAATCAGTGTCACTGGAAGTAGAAACAACGGTGGGATACTGTTCTGAATATTGAGGGAGGAAGAGGCTGATGTGACTCCTAATAGAGAGGGGGTTACTCCCTCTGAGGGTGTGCACACTGGGGGTGTACAATCGTCTGAGAAGGAGTTGAAAATTTTCCGATGGGGAGATGATATTACTCAGAATATGAGAAAGAGGCTTTGGGTCCACAGGGCTCCCAGAAGCCAGGGGGGCGGGCCGGGGGTGGCGGCTGGGAGCCCGATCGCGGGGGGTGCCTGCACCCCCGGCGATGGGGCTCCCAGAAGCCAGGGGGGCGGGCCGGGGGTGGCGGCTGGGAGCCCGATCGCGGGGGGTGCCTGCACCCCCGGCGATGGGGCTCCCAGAAGCCAGGGGGGCGGGCCGGGGGTGGCGGCTGGGAGCCCGATCGCGGGGGGTGCCTGCACCCCCGGCGATGGGGCTCCCAGAAGCCAGGGGGGCGGGCCGGGGGTGGCGGCTGGGAGCCCGATCGCGGGGGGTGCCTGCACCCCCGGCGATGGGGCTCCCAGAAGCCAGGGGGGCGGGCCGGGGGTGGCGGCTGGGAGCCCGATCGCGGGGGGGTGCCTGCACCCCCGGCGATGGGGCTCCCAGAAGCCAGGGGGGCGGGCCGGGGGTGGCGGCTGGGAGCCCGATCGCGGGGGCGTGCCTGCACCCCCGGCGATGGGGCTCCCAGAAGCCAGGGGGGCGGGCCGGGGGTGGCGGCTGGGAGCCCGATCGCGGGGGGTGCCTGCACCCCCGGCGATGGGGCTCCCAGAAGCCAGGGTGGCGGGCCGGGGGTGGCGGCTGGGAGCCCGATCGCGGGGGGTGCCTGCACCCCCGGCGATGGGGCTCCCAGAAGCCAGGGGGGCGGGCCGGGGGTGGCGGCTGGGAGCCCGATCGCGGGGGGTGCCTGCACCCCCGGCGATGGGGCTCCCAGAAGCCAGGGGGGCGGGCCGGGGGTGGCGGCTGGGAGCCCGATCGCGGGGGGTGCCTGCACCCCCGGCGATGGGGCTCCCAGAAGCCAGGGGGGCGGGCCGGGGGTGGCGGCTGGGAGCCCGATCGCGGGGGGTGCCTGCACCCCCGGCGATGGGGCTCCCAGAAGCCAGGGGGGCGGGCCGGGGGTGGCGGCTGGGAGCCCGATCGCGGGGGGTGCCTGCACCCCCGGCGATGGGGCTCCCAGAAGCCAGGGGGGCGGGCCGGGGGTGGCGGCTGGGAGCCCGATCGCGGGGGGTGCCTGCACCCCCGGCGATGGGGCTCCCAGGAGCCAGGGGGGCGGGCCGGGGGTGGCGGCTGGGAGCCCGATCGCGGGGGGTGCCTGCACCCCCGGCGATGGGGCTCCCAGAAGCCAGGGGGGCGGGTCCGGGGTGGCGGCTGGGAGCCCGATCTGGGGGCGTGCCTGACCCCCCGGCGATGGGGCTCCCAGAAGCCAGGGGGGCGGGTCCGGGGTGGCGGCTGGGAGCCCGATCGGGGGGCGTGCCTGACCCCCCGGCGATGGGGCTCCCAGATGCCAGGGGGGCGGGTCCGGGGTGGCGGCTGGGAGCCCGATCGCGGGGAGTGCCTGACCCCCCGGCGATGGGGCTCCCAGATGCCAGGGGTGCCGTCCGGGGGTGGCTCCTCGCAACCTGATCTGGATATTTGGAAGAGTATCACAAGGGGTTGTCCAGTGTCTGTGATACTGAGATTAATATCTGTCTCTCGGCCTTGGAATATTGAAAGGGATGAAATAAGGTGAATGTGCACCCTGTGCCACATGGCGAGTAATATCGGCCTGTCCCCTCCATGGATATTAGGAACAATATCCCAGACTGGGTGTACGCCTCCTGCTGTACAGAGTGCAATATCATCCTCTCCCTCCCAGGATAGTAATTACAATATCACTGGGCGGGAGCACACAGCCTGCGAATTATTATCATCCTCTCCAACTCCGTATACTAGGAACTATATCTCAGAATACTGTACCCTCAGTGCCATATTCGGACTGATAGCAAAGGCTTCTTCCGGGAATATTAGGAGCAATATTACCGCGTAGCTATCCATCCATTGCTGTAATTGGAGTCATGTGATACTCTACCCCCGTTCATATTAGGATCAGTGTCACGTGGTGAGTGTACACCTACTGCGATATTAAAACTAAAGTCCTGCTTTCCGACCCTGGATATTAAGAACAGCATCACAAGTAGGTTTACACTTCCTGTGGAATGAGGAATAATAATATGATTATTAATCATCAATGATCGATTTTAATAATTAGCAATGATACTAAAAATTCATAAGATACCATTATTAATTATGGATAATGATTTTCAATACATGATTATGCCTGCTTTCAATTAATTATTAATATTAATGTCATCAAATAATATTATTAGTTCCTAATACTAATCATTATTGTATTCCCAGCATCACTGGGTATTGATTTAAATCATATTAATTGCTAATATCATAATATTATTATTAATAGTGATATTACTAATCATTATGATTACAAATCGTTAACCTTTGAAACCAGTATTCATTTTTACTCTCTTTATTGTGATCATTAATATCAATAATTATTATTAATATTAATACAATAATGAATATTAATGATTAATAGACTTGCTCCTGATGTAAACCCGGGAGAGGACGATGTTAATTTCTATATCACAGATGGTGTACACCCCCCGTGACAGAGTTTCCAACTTCTGCTTGGGAGAGGAGGATATGACAATCAGTGTCACTGGAAGTAGAAACAACGGTGGGATACTGTTCTGAATATTGAGGGAGGAAGAGGCTGATGTGACTCCTAATAGAGAGGGGGTTACTCCCTCTGAGGGTGTGCACACTGGGGGTGTACAATCGTCTGAGAAGGAGTTGAAAATTTTCCGATGGGGAGATGATATTACTCAGAATATCAGAAAGAGGCTTTGGGTCCACAGGGCTCCCAGAAGCCAGGGGGGCGGGCCGGGGGTGGCGGCTGGGAGCCCGATCGCGGGGGGTGCCTGCACCCCCGGCGATGGGGCTCCCAGGAGCCAGGGGGGCGGGCCGGGGGTGGCGGCTGGGAGCCCGATCGCGGGGGGTGCCTGCACCCCCGGCGATGGGGCTCCCAGGAGCCAGGGGGGCGGGCCGGGGGTGGCGGCTGGGAGCCCGATCGCGGGGGGGTGCCTGCACCCCCGGCGATGGGGCTCCCAGAAGCCAGGGGGGCGGGCCGGGGGTGGCGGCTGGGAGCCCGATCGCGGGGGGGTGCCTGCACCCCCGGCGATGGGGGCTCCCAGGAGCCAGGGGGGGCGGGGCCGGGGGTGGCGGCTGGGAGCCCGATCGCGGGGGGTGCCTGCACCCCCGGCGATGGGGCTCCCCAGGAGCCAGGGGGGCGGGCCGGGGGTGGCGGCTGGGAGCCCGATCGCGGGGGTGGTGCCCTGCACCCCCCGGCGATGGGGCTCCCAGGAGCCAGGGGGGCGGGCCGGGGGTGGCGGCTGGGAGCCCGATCGCGGGGGGTGCCTGCACCCCCGGCGATGGGGCTCCCAGGAGCCAGGGGGGCGGGCCGGGGGTGGCGGCTGGGAGCCCGATCGCGGGGGGTGCCTGCACCCCCGGCGATGGGGCTCCCAGGAGCCAGGGGGGCGGGCCGGGGGTGGCGGCTGGGAGCCCGATCGCGGGGGGTGCCTGCACCCCCGGCGATGGGGCTCCCAGGAGCCAGGGGGGCGGGCCGGGGGTGGCGGCTGGGAGCCCGATCGCGGGGGGTGCCTGCACCCCCGGCGATGGGGCTCCCAGGAGCCAGGGGGGCGGGCCGGGGGTGGCGGCTGGGAGCCCGATCGCGGGGGGTGCCTGCACCCCCGGCGATGGGGCTCCCAGGAGCCAGGGGGGCGGTTCCGGGGTGGCGGCTGGGAGCCCGATCGGGGGGCGTGCCTGACCCCCCGGCGATGGGGCTCCCAGATGCCATGGGGGCGGGTCCGGGGTGGCGGCTGGGAGCCCGATCGCGGGGAGTGCCTGACCCCCCGGCGATGGGGCTCCCAGATGCCAGGGGGGCCGTCCGGGGGTGGCTCCTCGCAACCTGATCTGGATATTTGGAAGAGTATCACAAGGGGTTGTCCAGTGTCTGTGATACTGAGATTAATATCTGTCTCTCGGCCTTGGAATATTGAAAGGGATGAAATAAGGTGAATGTGCACCCTGTGCCACATGGCGAGTAATATCGGCCTGTCCCCTCCATGGATATTAGGAACAATATCCCAGACTGGGTGTACGCCTCCTGCTGTACAGAGTGCAATATCATCCTCTCCCTCCCAGGATAGTAATTACAATATCACTGGGCGGGAGCACACAGCCTGCGAATTATTATCATCCTCTCCAACTCCGTATACTAGGAACTATATCTCAGAATACTGTACCCTCAGTGCCATATTCGGACTGATAGCAAAGGCTTCTTCCGGGAATATTAGGAGCAATATTACCGCGTAGCTATCCATCCATTGCTGTAATTGGAGTCATGTGATACTCTACCCCCGTTCATATTAGGATCAGTGTCACGTGGTGAGTGTACACCTACTGCGATATTAAAACTAAAGTCCTGCTTTCCGACCCTGGATATTAAGAACAGCATCACAAGTAGGTTTACACTTCCTGTGGAATGAGGAATAATAATATGATTATTAATCATCAATGATCGATTTTAATAATTAGCAATGATACTAAAAATTCATAAGATACCATTATTAATTATGGATAATGATTTTCAATACATGATTATGCCTGCTTTCAATTAATTATTAATATTAATGTCATCAAATAATATTATTAGTTCCTAATACTAATCATTATTGTATTCCCAGCATCACTGGGTATTGATTTAAATCATATTAATTGCTAATATCATAATATTATTATTAATAGTGATATTACTAATCATTATGATTACAAATCGTTAACCTTTGAAACCAGTATTCATTTTTACTCTCTTTATTGTGATCATTAATATCAATAATTATTATTAATATTAATACAATAATGAATATTAATGATTAATAGACTTGCTCCTGATGTAAACCCGGGAGAGGACGATGTTAATTTCTATATCACAGACGGTGTACACCCCCCGTGACAGAGTTTCCAACTTCTGCTTGGGAGAGGAGGATATGACAATCAGTGTCACTGGAAGTAGAAACAACGGTGGGATACTGTTCTGAATATTGAGGGAGGAAGAGGCTGATGTGACTCCTAATAGAGAGGGGGTTACTCCCTCTGAGGGTGTGCACACTGGGGGTGTACAATCGTCTGAGAAGGAGTTGAAAATTTTCCGATGGGGAGATGATATTACTCAGAATATGAGAAAGAGGCTTTGGGTCCACAGGGCTCCCAGAAGCCAGGGGGGCAGGGCCGGGGGGTGGCGGCTGGGAGCCCGATCGCGGGGGGTGCCTGCACCCCCGGCGATGGGGCTCCCAGAAGCCAGGGGGGCGGGCTGGGGGTGGCGGCTGGGAGCCCGATCGCGGGGGGTGCCTGCACCCCCGGCGATGGGACTCCCAGAAGCCAGGGGGGCGGGGCGGGGGTGGCGGCTGGGAGCCCGATCGCGGGGGGTGCCTGCACCCCCGGCGATGGGGCTCCCAGAAGCCAGGGGGGCGGGCCGGGGGTGGCGGCTGGGAGCCCGATCGGGGGGCGTGCCTGACCCCCCGGCGATGGGGCTCCCAGAAGCCAGGGGGGCGGGTCCGGGGTGGCGGCTGGGAGCCCGATCGGGGGGCGTGCCTGACCCCCCGGCGATGGGGCTCCCAGATGCCAGGGGGGCGGGTCCGGTGTGGTGGCTGGGAGCCCGATCGCGGGGAGTGCCTGCACCCCCGGCGATGGGGCTCCCAGATGCCAGGGGGGCCGTCCGGGGGTGGCTCCTCGCAACCTGATCTGGATATTTGGAAGAGTATCACAAGGGGTTGTCCAGTGTCTGTGATACTGAGATTAATATCTGTCTCTCGGCCTTGGAATATTGAAAGGGATGAAATAAGGTGAATGTGCACCCTGTGCCACATGGCGAGTAATATCGGCCTGTCCCCTCCATGGATATTAGGAACAATATCCCAGACTGGGTGTACGCCTCCTGCTGTACAGAGTGCAATATCATCCTCTCCCTCCCAGGATAGTAATTACAATATCACTGGGCGGGAGCACACAGCCTGCGAATTATTATCATCCTCTCCAACTCCGTATACTAGGAACTATATCTCAGAATACTGTACCCTCAGTGCCATATTCGGACTGATAGCAAAGGCTTCTTCCGGGAATATTAGGAGCAATATTGCCGCGTAGCTATCCATCCATTGCTGTAATTGGAGTCATGTAATACTCTACCCCCGTTCATATTAGGATCAGTGTCACGTGGTGAGTGTACACCTACTGCGATATTAAAACTAAAGTCCTGCTTTCCGACCCTGGATATTAAGAACAGCATCACAAGTAGGTTTACACTTCCTGTGGAATGAGGAATAATAATATGATTATTAATCATCAATGATCGATTTTAATAATTAGCAATGATACTAAAAATTCATAAGATACCATTATTAATTATGGATAATGATTTTCAATACATGATTATGCCTGCTTTCAATTAATTATTAATATTAATGTCATCAAATAATATTATTAGTTCCTAATACTAATCATTATTGTATTCCCAGCATCACTGGGTATTGATTTAAATCATATTAATTGCTAATATCATAATATTATTATTAATAGTGATATTACTAATCATTATGATTACAAATCGTTAACCTTTGAAACCAGTATTCATTTTTACTCTCTTTATTGTGATCATTAATATCAATAAATATTATTAATATTAATACAATAATGAATATTAATGATTAATAGACTTGCTCCTGATGTAAACCCGGGAGAGGACGATGTTAATTTCTATATCACAGATGGTGTACACCCCCCGTGACAGAGTTTCCAACTTCTGCTTGGGAGAGGAGGATATGACAATCAGTGTCACTGGAAGTAGAAACAACGGTGGGATACTGTTCTGAATATTGAGGGAGGAAGAGGCTGATGTGACTCCTAATAGAGAGGGGGTTACTCCCTCTGAGGGTGTGCACACTGGGGGTGTACAATCGTCTGAGAAGGAGTTGAAAATTTTCCGATGGGGAGATGATATTACTCAGAATATGAGAAAGAGGCTTTGGGTCCACAGGGCTCCCAGAAGCCAGGGGGGCAGGGCCGGGGGTGGCGGCTGGGAGCCCGATCGCGGGGGGTGCCTGCACCCCCGGCGATGGGGCTCCCAGAAGCCAGGGGGCGGGCCGGGGGTGGCGGCTGGGAGCCCGATCGCGGGGGGTGCCGGCACCCCCGGCGATGGGGCTCCCAGAAGCCAGGGGGGCGGGCCGGGGGTGGCGGCTGGGAGCCCGATCGCGGGGGGTGCCGGCACCCCCGGCGATGGGGCTCCCAGAAGCCAGGGGGGCGGGCCGGGGGTGGCGGCTGGGAGCCCGATCGCGGGGGGTGCCGGCACCCCCGGCGATGGGGCTCCCAGAAGCCAGGGGGGCGGGCCGGGGGGTGGCGGCTGGGAGCCCGATCGCGGGGGGTGCCGGCACCCCCGGCGATGGGGCTCCCAGAAGCCAGGGGGGCGGGCCGGGGGTGGCGGCTGGGAGCCCGATCGCGGGGGGTGCCGGCACCCCCGGCGATGGGGCTCCCAGAAGCCAGGGGGGCGGGCCGGGGGTGGCGGCTGGGAGCCCGATCGCGGGGGGTGCCGGCACCCCCGGCGATGGGGCTCCCAGAAGCCAGGGGGGCGGGCCGGGGGTGGCGGCTGGGAGCCCGATCGCGGGGGGTGCCGGCACCCCCGGCGATGGGGCTCCCAGAAGCCAGGGGGGCGGGCCGGGGGTGGCGGCTGGGAGCCCGATCGCGGGGGGTGCCGGCACCCCCGGCGATGGGGCTCCCAGAAGCCAGGGGGGCGGGCCGGGGGTGGCGGCTGGGAGCCCGATCGCGGGGGGTGCCGGCCTCTGAGGGTGTGCACACTGGGGGTGTACAATCGTCTGAGAAGGAGTTGAAAATTTTCCGATGGGGAGATGATATTACTCAGAATATGAGAAAGAGGCTATGGATCCACAAGGCTCCCAGAAGCCAGGGGGGCGGGCCGGGGGTGGCGGCTGGGAGCCCGATCGCGGGGGGTGCCGGCACCCCCGGCGATGGGGCTCCCAGAAGCCAGGGGGGCGGGCCGGGGGTGGCGGCTGGGAGCCCGATCGCGGGGGGTGCCGGCACCCCCGGCGATGGGGCTCCCAGAAGCCAGGGGGGCGGGCCGGGGGTGGCGGCTGGGAGCCCGATCGCGGGGGGTGCCGGCACCCCCGGCGATGGGGCTCCCAGAAGCCAGGGGGGCGGGCCGGGGGTGGCGGCTGGGAGCCCGATCGCGGGGGGTGCCGGCACCCCCGGCGATGGGGCTCCCAGAAGCCAGGGGGGCGGGCCGGGGGTGGCGGCTGGGAGCCCGATCGCGGGGGGTGCCGGCACCCCCGGCGATGGGGCTCCCAGAAGCCAGGGGGGCGGGCCGGGGGTGGCGGCTGGGAGCCCGATCGCGGGGGGTGCCGGCACCCCCGGCGATGGGGCTCCCAGAAGCCAGGGGGGCGGGCCGGGGGTGGCGGCTGGGAGCCCGATCGCGGGGGGTGCCGGCACCCCCGGCGATGGGGCTCCCAGAAGCCAGGGGGGCGGGCCGGGGGTGGCGGCTGGGAGCCCGATCGCGGGGGGTGCCGGCACCCCCGGCGATGGGGCTCCCAGAAGCCAGGGGGGCGGGCCGGGGGTGGCGGCTGGGAGCCCGATCGCGGGGGGTGCCGGCACCCCCGGCGATGGGGCTCCCAGAAGCCAGGGGGGCGGGCCGGGGGTGGCGGCTGGGAGCCCGATCGCGGGGGGTGCCGGCACCCCCGGCGATGGGGCTCCCAGAAGCCAGGGGGGCGGGCCGGGGGTGGCGGCTGGGAGCCCGATCGCGGGGGGTGCCGGCACCCCCGGCGATGGGGCTCCCAGAAGCCAGGGGGGCGGGCCGGGGGTGGCGGCTGGGAGCCCGATCGCGGGGGGTGCCGGCACCCCCGGCGATGGGGCTCCCAGAAGCCAGGGGGGCGGGCCGGGGGTGGCGGCTGGGAGCCCGATCGCGGGGGGTGCCGGCACCCCCGGCGATGGGGCTCCCAGAAGCCAGGGGGGCGGGCCGGGGGTGGCGGCTGGGAGCCCGATCGCGGGGGGTGCCGGCACCCCCGGCGATGGGGCTCCCAGAAGCCAGGGGGGCGGGCCGGGGGTGGCGGCTGGGAGCCCGATCGCGGGGGGTGCCGGCACCCCCGGCGATGGGGCTCCCAGAAGCCAGGGGGGCGGGCCGGGGGTGGCGGCTGGGAGCCCGATCGCGGGGGGTGCCGGCACCCCCGGCGATGGGGCTCCCAGAAGCCAGGGGGGCGGGCCGGGGGTGGCGGCTGGGAGCCCGATCGCGGGGGGTGCCGGCACCCCCGGCGATGGGGCTCCCAGAAGCCAGGGGGGCGGGCCGGGGGTGGCGGCTGGGAGCCCGATCGCGGGGGGTGCCGGCACCCCCGGCGATGGGGCTCCCAGAAGCCAGGGGGGCGGGCCGGGGGTGGCGGCTGGGAGCCCGATCGCGGGGGGTGCCGGCACCCCCGGCGATGGGGCTCCCAGAAGCCAGGGGGGCGGGCCGGGGGTGGCGGCTGGGAGCCCGATCGCGGGGGGTGCCGGCACCCCCGGCGATGGGGCTCCCAGAAGCCAGGGGGGCGGGCCGGGGGTGGCGGCTGGGAGCCCGATCGCGGGGGGTGCCGGCACCCCCGGCGATGGGGCTCCCAGAAGCCAGGGGGGCGGGCCGGGGGTGGCGGCTGGGAGCCCGATCGCGGGGGGTGCCGGCACCCCCGGCGATGGGGCTCCCAGAAGCCAGGGGGGCGGGCCGGGGGTGGCGGCTGGGAGCCCGATCGCGGGGGGTGCCGGCACCCCCGGCGATGGGGCTCCCAGAAGCCAGGGGGGCGGGCCGGGGGTGGCGGCTGGGAGCCCGATCGCGGGGGGTGCCGGCACCCCCGGCGATGGGGCTCCCAGAAGCCAGGGGGGCGGGCCGGGGGTGGCGGCTGGGAGCCCGATCGCGGGGGGTGCCGGCACCCCCGGCGATGGGGCTCCCAGAAGCCAGGGGGGCGGGCCGGGGGTGGCGGCTGGGAGCCCGATCGCGGGGGGTGCCGGCACCCCCGGCGATGGGGCTCCCAGAAGCCAGGGGGGCGGGCCGGGGGTGGCGGCTGGGAGCCCGATCGCGGGGGGTGCCGGCACCCCCGGCGATGGGGCTCCCAGAAGCCAGGGGGGCGGGCCGGGGGTGGCGGCTGGGAGCCCGATCGCGGGGGGGTGCCGGCACCCCCGGCGATGGGGCTCCCAGAAGCCAGGGGGGCGGGCCGGGGGTGGCGGCTGGGAGCCCGATCGCGGGGGGTGCCGGCACCCCCGGCGATGGGGCTCCCAGAAGCCAGGGGGGCGGGCCGGGGGTGGCGGCTGGGAGCCCGATCGCGGGGGGTGCCGGCACCCCCGGCGATGGGGCTCCCAGAAGCCGGGGGGCGGGCCGGGGCTGGCGGCTGGGAGCCCGATCGGGGGGCGTGCCTGACCCCCCGGCGATGGGGCTCCCAGAAGCCAGGGGGGCGGGTCCGGGGGTGGCGGCTGGGAGCCCGATCGGGGGGCGTGCCTGACCTCCCGGCGATGGGGCTCCCAGATGCCAGGGGGGCGGGTCCGGGGTGGCGGCTGGGAGCCCGATCGCGGGGAGTGCCTGACCCCCCGGCGATGGGGCTCCCAGATGCCAGGGGGGCCGTCCGGGGGTGGCTCCTCGCAACCTGATCTGGATATTTGGAAGAGTATCACAAGGGGTTGTCCAGTGTCTGTGATACTGAGATTAATATCTGTCTCTCGGCCTTGGAATATTGAAAGGGATGAAATAAGGTGAATGTGCACCCTGTGCCACATGGCGAGTAATATCGGCCTGTCCCCTCCATGGATATTAGGAACAATATCCCAGACTGGGTGTACGCCTCCTGCTGTACAGAGTGCAATATCATCCTCTCCCTCCCAGGATAGTAATTACAATATCACTGGGCGGGAGCACACAGCCTGCGAATTATTATCATCCTCTCCAACTCCGTATACTAGGAACTATATCTCAGAATACTGTACCCTCAGTGCCATATTCGGACTGATAGCAAAGGCTTCTTCCGGGAATATTAGGAGCAATATTACCGCGTAGCTATCCATCCATTGCTGTAATTGGAGTCATGTGATACTCTACCCCCGTTCATATTAGGATCAGTGTCACGTGGTGAGTGTACACCTACTGCGATATTAAAACTAAAGTCCTGCTTTCCGACCCTGGATATTAAGAACAGCATCACAAGTAGGTTTACACTTCCTGTGGAATGAGGAATAATAATATGATTATTAACCATCAATGATCGATTTTAATAATTAGCAATGATACTAAAAATTCATAAGATACCATTATTAATTATGGATAATGATTTTCAATACATGATTATGCCTGCTTTCAATTAATTATTAATATTAATGTCATCAAATAATATTATTAGTTCCTAATACTAATCATTATTGTATTCCCAGCATCACTGGGTATTGATTTAAATCATATTAATTGCTAATATCATAATATTATTATTAATAGTGATATTACTAATCATTATGATTACAAATCGTTAACCTTTGAAACCAGTATTCATTTTTACTCTCTTTATTGTGATCATTAATATCAATAATTATTATTAATATTAATACAATAATGAATATTAATGATTAATAGACTTGCTCCTGATGTAAACCCGGGAGAGGACGATGTTAATTTCTATATCACAGACGGTGTACACCCCCCGTGACAGAGTTTCCAACTTCTGCTTGGGAGAGGAGGATATGACAATCAGTGTCACTGGAAGTAGAAACAACGGTGGGATACTGTTCTGAATATTGAGGGAGGAAGAGGCTGATGTGACTCCTAATAGAGAGGGGGTTACTCCCTCTGAGGGTGTGCACACTGGGGGTGTACAATCGTCTGAGAAGGAGTTGAAAATTTTCCGATGGGGAGATGATATTACTCAGAATATGAGAAAGAGGCTTTGGGTCCACAAGGCTCCCAGAAGCCAGGGGGGCGGGCCGGGGGTGGCGGCTGGGAGCCCGATCGCGGGGGGTGCCTGCACCCCCGGCGATGGGGCTCCCAGAAGCCAGGGGGGCGGGCCGGGGGTGGCGGCTGGGAGCCCGATCGCGGGGGGTGCCTGCACCCCCGGCGATGGGGCTCCCAGAAGCCAGGGGGGCGGGCCGGGGGTGGCGGCTGGGAGCCCGATCGCGGGGGGTGCCTGCACCCCCGGCGATGGGGCTCCCAGAAGCCAGGGGGGCGGGCCGGGGGGTGGCGGCAGGGAGCCCGATCGCGGGGGGTGCCTGCACCCCCGGCGATGGGGCTCCCAGAAGCCAGGGGGGCGGGCCGGGGGTGGCGGCTGGGAGCCCGATCGCGGGGGGTGCCTGCACCCCCGGCGATGGGGCTCCCAGAAGCCAGGGGGGCGGGCCGGGGGTGGCGGCTGGGAGCCCGATCGCGGGGGGTGCCTGCACCCCCGGCGATGGGGCTCCCAGAAGCCAGGGGGGCGGGCCGGGGGTGGCGGCTGGGAGCCCGATCGCGGGGGGTGCCTGCACCCCCGGCGATGGGGCTCCCAGAAGCCAGGGGGGCGGGCCGGGGGTGGCGGCTGGGAGCCCGATCGCGGGGGGTGCCTGCACCCCCGGCGATGGGGCTCCCAGAAGCCAGGGGGGCGGGCCGGGGGTGGCGGCTGGGAGCCCGATCGCGGGGGGTGCCTGCACCCCCGGCGATGGGGCTCCCAGAAGCCAGGGGGGCGGGCCGGGGGTGGCGGCTGGGAGCCCGATCGCGGGGGGTGCCTGCTCCCAGAAGCCAGAGGGGGCGGGCCGGGGGGTCGGCGGCCTGGGAGGCCGATCGCGGCCGGGGGGGAGCCGGGGGGTGCCTGCCACACACGGCTATCAGATCCCAGAAGCCAGGGGGGCGGGCCGGGGGGTGGCGGCTGGGAGCCCGATCGCGGGGGGTGCCTGCACCCCCGGCGATGGGGCTCCCAGAAGCCAGGGGGGCGGGCCGGGGGTGGCGGCTGGGAGCCCGATCGCGGGGGGTGCCTGCACCCCCGGCGATGGGGCTCCCAGAAGCCAGGGGGGCGGGCCGGGGGTGGCGGCTGGGAGCCCGATCGCGGGGGGTGCCTGCACCCCCGGCGATGGGGCTCCCAGAAGCCAGGGGGGCGGGCCGGGGGTGGCGGCTGGGAGCCCGATCGGGGGGCGTGCCTGCACCCCGGCGATGGGGCTCCCAGAAGCCAGGGGGGCGGTTCGGGGGTGGCGGCTGGGAGCCCGATCGCGGGGAGTGCCTGACCCCCCCGCGATGGGGCTCCCAGAAGCCAGGGGGGCCGTCCGGGGGTGGCTCCTGGGAACCTCATCTGGATATTTGGAAGAGTATCACAAGGGGTTGTCCAGTGTCTGTGATACTGAGATTAATATCTGTCTCTCGGCCTTGGAATATTGAGAGGGATGAAACACGGTGAATGTCCACCATGTGCCACATGGCGAGTAATATCAGCCTGTCCCCTCCATGGATATTAGGAACAATATCCCAGACTGGGTGTACGCCTCCTGCTGTACAGAGTGCAATAGCATCCTCTCCCTCCCAGGATAGTAATTACAATCTCACTGGGCGGGAGCACACAGCCTGCGAATTATTATCATCCTCTCCAACTCCGTATACTAGGAACTATATCTCAGAAAACTGTACCCTCAGTGCCATATTCGGACTAATAGCAAAGGCTTCTTCCGGGAATATTAGGAGCAATATTACCGCGTAGCTATCCATCCATTGCTGTAATTGGAGTCATGTGATACTCTACCCCCGTTCATATTAGGATCAGTGTCACGTGGTGAGTGTACACCTACTGCGATATTAAAACTAAAGTCCTGCTTTCCGACCCTGGATATTAAGAACAGCATCACAAGTAGGTTTACACTTCCTGTGGAATGAGGAATAATAATATGATTATTAATCATCAATGATCGATTTTAATAATTATCAATGATACTAAAAGTTCATAAGATACCATTATTAATTATGGATAATGATTTTCAATACATGATTATGCCTGCTTTCAATTAATTATTAATATTAATGTCATCAAATAATATTATTAGTTCCTAATACTAATCATTATTGTATTCCCAGCATCACTGGGTATTGATTTAAATCACATTAATTGCTAATATCATAATATTATTATTAATAGTGATATTACTAATCATTATGATTACAAATCGTTAACCTTTGAAACCAGTATTCATTTTTACTCTCTTTATTGTGATCATTAATATCAATAAATATTATTAATATTAATATAATTATGAATATTAATGATTAATAGACTTGCTCCTGATGTAAACCCGGGAGAAGACGATGTTAATTTCTATATCACAGACGGTGTACACCCCCCGTGACCGAGTTTCCAACCTCTGATTGGGAGAGGAGGATATGACAATCAGTGTCACTGGAAGTAGAAACAACGGTGGGATACTGTTCTGAATATTGAGGGAGGAAGAGGCTGATGTGACTCCTAATAGAGAGGGGGATACTCCCTCTGAGGGTGTGCACACTGGGGGTGTACAATCGTCTGAGAAGGAGTTGAAAATTTTCCGATGGGGAGATGATATTACTCAGAATATGAGAAAGAGGCTGTGGGTCCACAAGGCTCCCAGAAGCCAGGGGGGCGGGCCGGGGGTGGCGGCTGGGAGCCCGATCGCGGGGGGTGCCTGCACCCCCGGCGATGGGGCTCCCAGAAGCCAGGGGGGCGGGCGGGGGTGGCGGCTGGGAGCCCGATCGCGGGGGGTGCCTGCACCCCCGGCGATGGGGCTCCCAGAAGCCAGGGGGGCGGGCCGGGGGTGGCGGCTGGGAGCCCGATCGCGGGGGGTGCCTGCACCCCCGGCGATGGGGCTCCCAGAAGCCAGGGGGGCGGGCCGGGGGTGGCGGCTGGGAGCCCGATCGCGGGGGGTGCCTGCACCCCCGGCGATGGGGCTCCCAGAAGCCAGGGGGGCGGGCCGGGGGTGGCGGCTGGGAGCCCGATCGCGGGGGGTGCCTGCACCCCCGGCGATGGGGCTCCCAGAAGCCAGGGGGGCGGGCCGGGGGTGGCGGCTGGGAGCCCGATCGCGGGGGGTGCCTGCACCCCCGGCGATGGGGCTCCCAGAAGCCAGGGGGGCGGGCCGGGGGTGGCGGCTGGGAGCCCGATCGCGGGGGGTGCCTGCACCCCCGGCGATGGGGCTCCCAGAAGCCAGGGGGGCGGGCCGGGGGTGGCGGCTGGGAGCCCGATCGCGGGGGGTGCCTGCACCCCCGGCGATGGGGCTCCCAGAAGCCAGGGGGGCGGGCCGGGGGTGGCGGCTGGGAGCCCGATCGCGGGGGGTGCCTGCACCCCCGGCGATGGGGCTCCCAGAAGCCAGGGGGGCGGGCCGGGGGTGGCGGCTGGGAGCCCGATCGCGGGGGGTGCCTGCACCCCCGGCGATGGGGCTCCCAGAAGCCAGGGGGGCGGGCCGGGGGTGGCGGCTGGGAGCCCGATCGCGGGGGGTGCCTGCACCCCCGGCGATGGGGCTCCCAGAAGCCAGGGGGGCGGGCCGGGGGTGGCGGCTGGGAGCCCGATCGCGGGGGGTGCCTGCACCCCCGGCGATGGGGCTCCCAGAAGCCAGGGGGGCGGGCCGGGGGTGGCGGCTGGGAGCCCGATCGCGGGGGGTGCCTGCACCCCCGGCGATGGGGCTCCCAGAAGCCAGGGGGGCGGGCCGGGGGTGGCGGCTGGGAGCCCGATCGCGGGGGGTGCCTGCACCCCCGGCGATGGGGCTCCCAGAAGCCAGGGGGGCGGGCCGGGGGTGGCGGCTGGGAGCCCGATCGCGGGGGGTGCCTGCACCCCCGGCGATGGGGCTCCCAGAAGCCAGGGGGGCGGGCCGGGGGTGGCGGCTGGGAGCCCGATCGCGGGGGGTGCCTGCACCCCCGGCGATGGGGCTCCCAGAAGCCAGGGGGGCGGGCCGGGGGTGGCGGCTGGGAGCCCGATCGCGGGGGGGTGCCTGCACCCCCGGCGATGGGGCTCCCAGAAGCCAGGGGGGCGGGCCGGGGGTGGCGGCTGGGAGCCCGATCGCGGGGGGTGCCTGCACCCCCGGCGATGGGGCTCCCAGAAGCCAGGGGGGCGGGCCGGGGGTGGCGGCTGGGAGCCCGATCGCGGGGGGTGCCTGCACCCCCGGCGATGGGGCTCCCAGAAGCCAGGGGGGCGGGCCGGGGGTGGCGGCTGGGAGCCCGATCGCGGGGGGTGCCTGCACCCCCGGCGATGGGGCTCCCAGAAGCCAGGGGGGCGGGCCGGGGGTGGCGGCTGGGAGCCCGATCGCGGGGGGTGCCTGCACCCCCGGCGATGGGGCTCCCAGAAGCCAGGGGGGCGGGCCGGGGGTGGCGGCTGGGAGCCCGATCGGGGGGCGTGCCTGCACCCCCGGCGATGGGGCTCCCAGAAGCCAGGGGGGCGGTTCGGGGGTGGCGGCTGGGAGCCCGATCGCGGGGAGTGCCTGACCCCCCCGCGATGGGGCTCCCAGAAGCCAGGGGGGCCGTCCGGGGGTGGCTCCTGGGAACCTCATCTGGATATTTGGAAGAGTATCACAAGGGGTTGTCCAGTGTCTGTGATACTGAGATTAATATCTGTCTCTCGGCCTTGGAATATTGAGAGGGATGAAACACGGTGAATGTCCACCATGTGCCACATGGCGAGTAATATCAGCCTGTCCCCTCCATGGATATTAGGAACAATATCCCAGACTGGGTGTACGCCTCCTGCTGTACAGAGTGCAATAGCATCCTCTCCCTCCCAGGATAGTAATTACAATCTCACTGGGCGGGAGCACACAGCCTGCGAATTATTATCATCCTCTCCAACTCCGTATACTAGGAACTATATCTCAGAAAACTGTACCCTCAGTGCCATATTCGGACTAATAGCAAAGGCTTCTTCCGGGAATATTAGGAGCAATATTACCGCGTAGCTATCCATCCATTGCTGTAATTGGAGTCATGTGATACTCTACCCCCGTTCATATTAGGATCAGTGTCACGTGGTGAGTGTACACCTACTGCGATATTAAAACTAAAGTCCTGCTTTCCGACCCTGGATATTAAGAACAGCATCACAAGTAGGTTTACACTTCCTGTGGAATGAGGAATAATAATATGATTATTAATCATCAATGATCGATTTTAATAATTATCAATGATACTAAAAGTTCATAAGATACCATTATTAATTATGGATAATGATTTTCAATACATGATTATGCCTGCTTTCAATTAATTATTAATATTAATGTCATCAAATAATATTATTAGTTCCTAATACTAATCATTATTGTATTCCCAGCATCACTGGGTATTGATTTAAATCACATTAATTGCTAATATCATAATATTATTATTAATAGTGATATTACTAATCATTATGATTACAAATCGTTAACCTTTGAAACCAGTATTCATTTTTACTCTCTTTATTGTGATCATTAATATCAATAAATATTATTAATATTAATATAATTATGAATATTAATGATTAATAGACTTGCTCCTGATGTAAACCCGGGAGAAGACGATGTTAATTTCTATATCACAGACGGTGTACACCCCCCGTGACCGAGTTTCCAACCTCTGATTGGGAGAGGAGGATATGACAATCAGTGTCACTGGAAGTAGAAACAACGGTGGGATACTGTTCTGAATATTGAGGGAGGAAGAGGCTGATGTGACTCCTAATAGAGAGGGGGATACTCCCTCTGAGGGTGTGCACACTGGGGGTGTACAATCGTCTGAGAAGGAGTTGAAAATTTTCCGATGGGGAGATGATATTACTCAGAATATGAGAAAGAGGCTGTGGGTCCACAAGGCTCCCAGAAGCCAGGGGGGCGGGCCGGGGGTGGCGGCTGGGAGCCCGATCGCGGGGGGTGCCTGCACCCCCGGCGATGGGGCTCCCAGAAGCCAGGGGGGCGGGCCGGGGGTGGCGGCTGGGAGCCCGATCGCGGGGGGTGCCTGCACCCCCGGCGATGGGGCTCCCAGAAGCCAGGGGGGCGGGCCGGGGGTGGCGGCTGGGAGCCCGATCGCGGGGGGGTGCCTGCACCCCCGGCGATGGGGCTCCCAGAAGCCAGGGGGGCGGGCCGGGGGGTGGCGGCTGGGAGCCCGATCGCGGGGGGTGCCTGCACCCCCGGCGATGGGGCTCCCAGAAGCCAGGGGGGCGGGCCGGGGGTGGCGGCTGGGAGCCCGATCGCGGGGGGTGCCTGCACCCCCGGCGATGGGGCTCCCAGAAGCCAGGGGGGCGGGCCGGGGGTGGCGGCTGGGAGCCCGATCGCGGGGGGTGCCTGCACCCCCGGCGATGGGGCTCCCAGAAGCCAGGGGGGGCGGGCCGGGGGTGGCGGCTGGGAGCCCGATCGCGGGGGGTGCCTGCACCCCCGGCGATGGGGCTCCCAGAAGCCAGGGGGGCGGGCCGGGGGGTGGCGGCTGGGAGCCCGATCGCGGGGGGTGCCTGCACCCCCGGCGATGGGGCTCCCAGAAGCCAGGGGGGCGGGCCGGGGGTGGCGGCTGGGAGCCCGATCGCGGGGGGTGCCTGCACCCCCGGCGATGGGGCTCCCAGAAGCCAGGGGGGCGGGCCGGGGGTGGCGGCTGGGAGCCCGATCGCGGGGGGGTGCCTGCACCCCCGGCGATGGGGCTCCCAGAAGCCAGGGGGGCGGGCCGGGGGTGGCGGCTGGGAGCCCGATCGCGGGGGGTGCCTGCACCCCCGGCGATGGGGCTCCCAGAAGCCAGGGGGGCGGGCCGGGGGTGGCGGCTGGGAGCCCGATCGCGGGGGGTGCCTGCACCCCCGGCGATGGGGCTCCCAGAAGCCAGGGGGGCGGGCCGGGGGTGGCGGCTGGGAGCCCGATCGCGGGGGGTGCCTGCACCCCCGGCGATGGGGCTCCCAGAAGCCAGGGGGGCGGGCCGGGGGTGGCGGCTGGGAGCCCGATCGGGGGGGCGTGCCTGCACCCCCGGCGATGGGGCTCCCAGAAGCCAGGGGGGCGGTTCGGGGGTGGCGGCTGGGAGCCCGATCGCGGGGAGTGCCTGACCCCCCCGCGATGGGGCTCCCAGAAGCCAGGGGGGCCGTCCGGGGGTGGCTCCTGGGAACCTCATCTGGATATTTGGAAGAGTATCACAAGGGGTTGTCCAGTGTCTGTGATACTGAGATTAATATCTGTCTCTCGGCCTTGGAATATTGAGAGGGATGAAACACGGTGAATGTCCACCATGTGCCACATGGCGAGTAATATCAGCCTGTCCCCTCCATGGATATTAGGAACAATATCCCAGACTGGGTGTACGCCTCCTGCTGTACAGAGTGCAATAGCATCCTCTCCCTCCCAGGATAGTAATTACAATCTCACTGGGCGGGAGCACACAGCCTGCGAATTATTATCATCCTCTCCAACTCCGTATACTAGGAACTATATCTCAGAAAACTGTACCCTCAGTGCCATATTCGGACTAATAGCAAAGGCTTCTTCCGGGAATATTAGGAGCAATATTACCGCGTAGCTATCCATCCATTGCTGTAATTGGAGTCATGTGATACTCTACCCCCGTTCATATTAGGATCAGTGTCACGTGGTGAGTGTACACCTACTGCGATATTAAAACTAAAGTCCTGCTTTCCGACCCTGGATATTAAGAACAGCATCACAAGTAGGTTTACACTTCCTGTGGAATGAGGAATAATAATATGATTATTAATCATCAATGATCGATTTTAATAATTATCAATGATACTAAAAGTTCATAAGATACCATTATTAATTATGGATAATGATTTTCAATACATGATTATGCCTGCTTTCAATTAATTATTAATATTAATGTCATCAAATAATATTATTAGTTCCTAATACTAATCATTATTGTATTCCCAGCATCACTGGGTATTGATTTAAATCACATTAATTGCTAATATCATAATATTATTATTAATAGTGATATTACTAATCATTATGATTACAAATCGTTAACCTTTGAAACCAGTATTCATTTTTACTCTCTTATTGTGATCATTAATATCAATAAATATTATTAATATTAATATAATTATGAATATTAATGATTAATAGACTTGCTCCTGATGTAAACCCGGGAGAAGACGATGTTAATTTCTATATCACAGACGGTGTACACCCCCGTGACCGAGTTTCCAACCTCTGATTGGGAGAGGAGGATATGACAATCAGTGTCACTGGAAGTAGAAACAACGGTGGGATACTGTTCTGAATATTGAGGGAGGAAGAGGCTGATGTGACTCCTAATAGAGAGGGGGATACTCCCTCTGAGGGTGTGCACACTGGGGGTGTACAATCGTCTGAGAAGGAGTTGAAAATTTTCCGATGGGGAGATGATATTACTCAGAATATGAGAAAGAGGCTGTGGGTCCACAAGGCTCCCAGAAGCCAGGGGGGCGGGCCGGGGGTGGCGGCTGGGAGCCCGATCGCGGGGGGTGCCTGCACCCCCGGCGATGGGGCTCCCAGAAGCCAGGGGGGCGGGCCGGGGGTGGCGGCTGGGAGCCCGATCGCGGGGGGTGCCTGCACCCCCGGCGATGGGGCTCCCAGAAGCCAGGGGGGCGGGCCGGGGGTGGCGGCTGGGAGCCCGATCGCGGGGGGTGCCTGCACCCCCGGCGATGGGGCTCCCAGAAGCCAGGGGGCGGGCCGGGGGGTGGCGGCTGGGAGCCCGATCGCGGGGGGGTGCCTGCACCCCCGGCGATGGGGCTCCCAGAAGCCAGGGGGGCGGGCCGGGGGTGGCGGCTGGGAGCCCGATCGCGGGGGGTGCCTGCACCCCCGGCGATGGGGCTCCCAGAAGCCAGGGGGGCGGGCCGGGGGTGGCGGCTGGGAGCACCGATCGCGGGGGGTGCCTGCACCCCCGGCGATGGGGCTCCCAGAAGCCAGGGGGGCGGGCCGGGGGTGGCGGCTGGGAGCCCGATCGCGGGGGGGTGCCTGCACCCCCGGCGATGGGGCTCCCAGAAGCCAGGGGGGCGGGACGGGGGGTGGCGGCTGGGAGCCCGATCGCGGGGGGTGCCTGCACCCCCGGCGATGGGGCTCCCAGAAGCCGGGGGGCGGGCCGGGGGGTGGCGGCTGGGAGCCCGATCGCGGGGGGTGCCTGCACCTTCGGGGATGGGGCTCCCAGAAGCCAGGGGGGGCGGGGCCGGGGGTGGCGGCTGGGAGCCCGATCGCGGGGGGTGCCTGCACCCCCGGCGATGGGGCTCCCAGAAGCCCAGGGGGGCGGGCCGGGGGTGGCGGCTGGGAGCCCGATCGCGGGGGGTGCCTGCACCCCCGGCGATGGGGCTCCCAGAAGCCAGGGGGGCGGTTCGGTGGTGGCGGCTGGGAGCCCGATCGCGGGGAGTGCCTGACCCCCCCGCGATGGGGCTCCCAGAAGCCAGGGGGGGCCGTCCGGGGGTGGCTCCTGGGAACCTCATCTGGATATTTGGAAGAGTATCACAAGGGGTTGTCCAGTGTCTGTGATACTGAGATTAATATCTGTCTCTCGGCCTTGGAATATTGAGAGGGATGAAACACGGTGAATGTCCACCATGTGCCACATGGCGAGTAATATCAGCCTGTCCCCTCCATGGATATTAGGAACAATATCCCAGACTGGGTGTACGCCTCCTGCTGTACAGAGTGCAATAGCATCCTCTCCCTCCCAGGATAGTAATTACAATATCACTGGGCGGGAGCACACAGCCTGCGAATTATTATCATCCTCTCCAACTCCGTATACTAGGAACTATATCTCAGAAAACTGTACCCTCAGTGCCATATTCGGACTAATAGCAAAGGCTTCTTCCGGGAATATTAGGAGCAATATTACCGCGTAGCTATCCATCCATTGCTGTAATTGGAGTCATGTGATACTCTACCCCCGTTCATATTAGGATCAGTGTCACGTGGTGAGTGTACACCTACTGCGATATTAAAACTAAAGTCCTGCTTTCCGACCCTGGATATTAAGAACAGCATCACAAGTAGGTTTACACTTCCTGTGGAATGAGGAATAATAATATGATTATTAATCATCAATGATCGATTTTAATAATTATCAATGATACTAAAAGTTCATAAGATACCATTATTAATTATGGATAATGATTTTCAATACATGATTATGCCTGCTTTCAATTAATTATTAATATTAATGTCATCAAATAATATTATTAGTTCCTAATACTAATCATTATTGTATTCCCAGCATCACTGGGTATTGATTTAAATCACATTAATTGCTAATATCATAATATTATTATTAATAGTGATATTACTAATCATTATGATTACAAATCGTTAACCTTTGAAACCAGTATTCATTTTTACTCTCTTTATTGTGATCATTAATATCAATAAATATTATTAATATTAATATAATTATGAATATTAATGATTAATAGACTTGCTCCTGATGTAAACCCGGGAGAAGACGATGTTAATTTCTATATCACAGACGGTGTACACCCCCCGTGACCGAGTTTCCAACCTCTGATTGGGAGAGGAGGATATGACAATCAGTGTCACTGGAAGTAGAAACAACGGTGGGATACTGTTCTGAATATTAAGGGAGGAAGAGGCTGATGTGACTCCTAATAGAGAGGGGGATACTCCCTCTGAGGGTGTGCACCCTGGGGGTGTACAATCGTCTGAGAAGGAGTTGAAAATTTTCCGATGGGGAGATGATATTACTCAGAATATGAGAAAGAGGCTGTGGGTCCACAAGGCTCCCAGAAGCCAGGGGGGCGGGCCGGGGGGTGGCGGCTGGGAGCCCGATCGCGGGGGGTGCCTGCACCCCCGGCGATGGGGCTCCCAGAAGCCAGGGGGGCGGGCCGGGGGTGGCGGCTGGGAGCCCGATCGCGGGGGGGTGCCTGCACCCCCGGCGATGGGGCTCCCAGAAGCCAGGGGGGCGGGCCGGGGGGTGGCGGCTGGGAGCCCGATCGCGGGGGGTGCCTGCACCCCCGGCGATGGGGCTCCCAGAAGCCAGGGGGGCGGGCCGGGGGTGGCGGCTGGGAGCCCGATCGCGGGGGGTGCCTGCACCCCCGGCGATGGGGCTCCCAGAAGCCAGGGGGGCGGGCCGGGGGTGGCGGCTGGGAGCCCGATCGCGGGGGGTGCCTGCACCCCCGGCGATGGGGCTCCCAGAAGCCAGGGGGGCGGGCCGGGGGTGGCGGCTGGGAGCCCGATCGCGGGGGGTGCCTGCACCCCCGGCGATGGGGCTCCCAGAAGCCAGGGGGGCGGGCCGGGGGGGTGGCGGCTGGGAGCCCGATCGCGGGGGGTGCCTGCACCCCCGGCGATGGGGCTCCCAGAAGCCAGGGGGGCGGGCCGGGGGTGGCGGCTGGGAGCCCGATCGCGGGGGGTGCCTGCACCCCCGGCGATGGGGCTCCCAGAAGCCAGGGGGGCGGGCCGGGTGTGGCGGCTGGGAGCCCGATCGCGGGGGGTGCCTGCACCCCCGGCGATGGGGCTCCAGAAGCCAGGGGGGCGGGCCGGGGGTGGCGGCTGGGAGCCCGATCGCGGGGGGTGCCTGCACCCCCGGCGATGGGGCTCCCAGAAGCCAGGGGGGCGGTTCGGGGGTGGCGGCTGGGAGCCCGATCGCGGGGAGTGCCTGACCCCCCCGCGATGGGGCTCCCAGAAGCCAGGGGGGCCGTCCGGGGGTGGCTCCTGGGAACCTCATCTGGATATTTGGAAGAGTATCACAAGGGGTTGTCCAGTGTCTGTGATACTGAGATTAATATCTTTCTCTCGGCCTTGGAATATTGAGAGGGATGAAACACGGTGAATGTCCACCATGTGCCACATGGCGAGTAATATCAGCCTGTCCCCTCCATGGATATTAGGAACAATATCCCAGACTGGGTGTACGCCTCCTGCTGTACAGAGTGCAATAGCATCCTCTCCCTCCCAGGATAGTAATTACAATCTCACTGGGCGGGAGCACACAGCCTGCGAATTATTATCATCCTCTCCAACTCCGTATACTAGGAACTATATCTCAGAAAACTGTACCCTCAGTGCCATATTCGGACTAATAGCAAAGGCTTCTTCCGGGAATATTAGGAGCAATATTACCGCGTAGCTATCCATCCATTGCTGTAATTGGAGTCATGTGATACTCTACCCCCGTTCATATTAGGATCAGTGTCACGTGGTGAGTGTACACCTACTGCGATATTAAAACTAAAGTCCTGCTTTCCGACCCTGGATATTAAGAACAGCATCACAAGTAGGTTTACACTTCCTGTGGAATGAGGAATAATAATATGATTATTAATCATCAATGATCGATTTTAATAATTATCAATGATACTAAAAGTTCATAAGATACCATTATTAATTATGGATAATGATTTTCAATACATGATTATGCCTGCTTTCAATTAATTATTAATATTAATGTCATCAAATAATATTATTAGTTCCTAATACTAATCATTATTGTATTCCCAGCATCACTGGGTATTGATTTAAATCACATTAATTGCTAATATCATAATATTATTATTAATAGTGATATTACTAATCATTATGATTACAAAATCGTTAACCTTTGAAACCAGTATTCATTTTTACTCTCTTTATTGTGATCATTAATATCAATAAATATTATTAATATTAATATAATTATGAATATTAATGATTAATAGACTTGCTCCTGATGTAAACCCGGGAGAAGACGATGTTAATTTCTATATCACAGACGGTGTACACCCCCCGTGACCGAGTTTCCAACCTCTGATTGGGAGAGGAGGATATGACAATCAGTGTCACTGGAAGTAGAAACAACGGTGGGATACTGTTCTGAATATTGAGGGAGGAAGAGGCTGATGTGACTCCTAATAGAGAGGGGGTTACTCCCTCTGAGGGTGTGCACACTGGGGGTGTACAATCGTCTGAGAAGGAGTTGAAAATTTTCCGATGGGGAGATGATATTACTCAGAATATGAGAAAGAGGCTGTGGGTCCACAAGGCTCCCAGAAGCCAGGGGGGCGGGCCGGGGGTGGCGGCTGGGAGCCCGATCGCGGGGGGTGCCTGCACCCCCGGCGATGGGGCTCCCAGAAGCCAGGGGGGCGGGCCGGGGGTGGCGGCTGGGAGCCCGATCGCGGGGGGTGCCTGCACCCCCGGCGATGGGGCTCCCAGAAGCCAGGGGGGCGGGCCGGGGGTGGCGGCTGGGAGCCCGATCGCGGGGGGTGCCTGCACCCCCGGCGATGGGGCTCCCAGAAGCCAGGGGGGCGGGCCGGGGGTGGCGGCTGGGAGCCCGATCGCGGGGGGTGCCTGCACCCCCGGCGATGGGGCTCCCAGAAGCCAGTGGGGCGGGCCGGGGGTGGCGGCTGGGAGCCCGATCGCCGGGGGTGCCTGCACCCCCGGCGATGGGGCTCCCAGGAGCCAGGGGGGCGGGCCGGGTGTGGCGGCTGGGAGCCCGATCGGGGGGCGTGCCTGACCCCCCCGCGATGGGGCTCCCAGAAGCCAGGGGGGCGGTTCGGGGGTGGCGGCTGGGAGCCCGATCGCGGGGAGTGCCTGACCCCCCCGCGATGGGGCTCCCAGAAGCCAGGGGGGCCGTCCGGGGGTGGCTCCTGGGAACCTCATCTGGATATTTGGAAGAGTATCACAAGGGGTTGTCCAGTGTCTGTGATACTGAGATTAATATCTGTCTCTCGGCCTTGGAATATTGAGAGGGATGAAACACGGTGAATGTCCACCATGTGCCACATGGCGAGTAATATCAGCCTGTCCCCTCCATGGATATTAGGAACAATATCCCAGACTGGGTGTACGCCTCCTGCTGTACAGAGTGCAATAGCATCCTCTCCCTCCCAGGATAGTAATTACAATCTCACTGGGCGGGAGCACACAGCCTGCGAATTATTATCATCCTCTCCAACTCCGTATACTAGGAACTATATCTCAGAAAACTGTACCCTCAGTGCCATATTCGGACTAATAGCAAAGGCTTCTTCCGGGAATATTAGGAGCAATATTACCGCGTAGCTATCCATCCATTGCTGTAATTGGAGTCATGTGATACTCTACCCCCGTTCATATTAGGATCAGTGTCACGTGGTGAGTGTACACCTACTGCGATATTAAAACTAAAGTCCTGCTTTCCGACCCTGGATATTAAGAACAGCATCACAAGTAGGTTTACACTTCCTGTGGAATGAGGAATAATAATATGATTATTAATCATCAATGATCGATTTTAATAATTATCAATGATACTAAAAGTTCATAAGATACCATTATTAATTATGGATAATGATTTTCAATACATGATTATGCCTGCTTTCAATTAATTATTAATATTAATGTCATCAAATAATATTATTAGTTCCTAATACTAATCATTCTTGTATTCCCAGCATCACTGGGTATTGATTTAAATCACATTAATTGCTAATATCATAATATTATTATTAATAGTGATATTACTAATCATTATGATTACAAATCGTTAACCTTTGAAACCAGTATTCATTTTTACTCTCTTTATTGTGATCATTAATATCAATAAATATTATTAATATTAATATAATTATGAATATTAATGATTAATAGACTTGCTCCTGATGTAAACCCGGGAGAAGACGATGTTAATTTCTATATCACAGACGGTGTACACCCCCCGTGACCGAGTTTCCAACCTCTGATTGGGAGAGGAGGATATGACAATCAGTGTCACTGGAAGTAGAAACAACGGTGGGATACTGTTCTGAATATTGAGGGAGGAAGAGGCTGATGTGACTCCTAATAGAGAGGGGATACTCCCTCTGAGGGTGTGCACACTGGGGGTGTACAATCGTCTGAGAAGGAGTTGAAAATTTTCCGATGGGGAGATGATATTACTCAGAATATGAGAAAGAGGCTGTGGGTCCACAAGGCTCCCAGAAGCCAGGGGGGCGGGCCGGGGGTGGCGGCTGGGAGCCCGATCGCGGGGGGTGCCTGCACCCCCGGCGATGGGGCTCCCAGAAGCCAGGGGGGCGGGCCGGGGGTGGCGGCTGGGAGCCCGATCGCGGGGGGTGCCTGCACCCCCGGCGATGGGGCTCCCAGAAGCCAGGGGGGCGGGCCGGGGGGTGGCGGCTGGGAGCCCGATCGCGGGTGGGTGCCTGCACCCCCGGCGATGGGGCTCCCAGAAGCCAGGGGGGCGGGCCGGGGGTGGCGGCTGGGAGCCCGATCGCGGGGGGTGCCTGCACCCCCGGCGATGGGGCTCCCAGAAGCCAGGGGGGCGGGCCGGGGGGTGGCGGCTGGGAGCCCGATCGCGGGGGGTGCCTGCACCCCCGGCGATGGGGCTCCCAGAAGCCAGGGGGGCGGGCCGGGGGTGGCGGCTGGGAGCCCGATCGCGGGGGGTGCCTGCACCCCCGGCGATGGGGCTCCCAGAAGCCAGGGGGGCGGGCCGGGGGTGGCGGCTGGGAGCCCGATCGCGGGGGGTGCCTGCACCCCCGGCGATGGGGCTCCCAGAAGCCAGGGGGGCGGGCCGGGGGTGGCGGCTGGGAGCCCGATCGCGGGGGGTGCCTGCACCCCCGGCGATGGGGCTCCCAGAAGCCAGGGGGGCGGGCCGGGGGTGGCGGCTGGGAGCCCGATCGCGGGGGGTGCCTGCACCCCCGGCGATGGGGCTCCCAGTAGCCAGGGGGGCGGGCCGGGGGTGGCGGCTGGGAGCCCGATCGCGGGGGGTGCCTGCACCCCCGGCGATGGGGCTCCCAGAAGCCAGGGGGGCGGGCCGGGGGTGGCGGCTGGGAGCCCGATCGCGGTGGGTGCCTGCACCCCCGGCGATGGGGCTCCCAGAATCCAGGGGGGCGGGCCGGGGGTGGCGGCTGGGAGCCCGATCGCGGGGGGTGCCTGCACCCCCGGCGATGGGGCTCCCAGAAGCCAGGGGGGCGGGCCGGGGGTGGCGGCTGGGAGCCCGATCGGGGGGCGTGCCTGCACCCCCGGCGATGGGGCTCCCAGAAGCCAGGGGTGCGGGCCGGGTGTGGCGGCTGGGAGCCCGATCGGGGGGCGTGCCTGACCCCCCCCGCGATGGGGCTCCCAGAAGCCAGGGGGGCGGTTCGGGGGTGGCGGCTGGGAACCCGATCGCGGGGAGTGCCTGACCCCCCCGCGATGGGGCTCCCAGAAGCCAGGGGGGCCGTCCGGGGGTGGCTCCTGGGAACCTCATCTGGATATTTGGAAGAGTATCACAAGGGGTTGTCCAGTGTCTGTGATACTGAGATTAATATCTGTCTCTCGGCCTTGGAATATTGAGAGGGATGAAACACGGTGAATGTCCACCATGTGCCACATGGCGAGTAATATCAGCCTGTCCCCTCCATGGATATTAGGAACAATATCCCAGACTGGGTGTACGCCTCCTGCTGTACAGAGTGCAATAGCATCCTCTCCCTCCCAGGATAGTAATTACAATATCACTGGGCGGGAGCACACAGCCTGCGAATTATTATCATCCTCTCCAACTCCGTATACTAGGAACTATATCTCAGAAAACTGTACCCTCAGTGCCATATTCGGACTAATAGCAAAGGCTTCTTCCGGGAATATTAGGAGCAATATTACCGCGTAGCTATCCATCCATTGCTGTAATTGGAGTCATGTGATACTCTACCCCCGTTCATATTAGGATCAGTGTCACGTGGTGAGTGTACACCTACTGCGATATTAAAACTAAAGTCCTGCTTTCCGACCCTGGATATTAAGAACAGCATCACAAGTAGGTTTACACTTCCTGTGGAATGAGGAATAATAATATGATTATTAATCATCAATGATCGATTTTAATAATTATCAATGATACTAAAAGTTCATAAGATACCATTATTAATTATGGATAATGATTTTCAATACATGATTATGCCTGCTTTCAATTAATTATTAATATTAATGTCATCAAATAATATTATTAGTTCCTAATACTAATCATTATTGTATTCCCAGCATCACTGGGTATTGATTTAAATCACATTAATTGCTAATATCACAATATTATTATTAATAGTGATATTACTAATCATTATGATTACAAATCGTTAACCTTTGAAACCAGTATTCATTTTTACTCTCTTTATTGTGATCATTAATATCAATAAATATTATTAATATTAATATAATTATGAATATTAATGATTAATAGACTTGCTCCTGATGTAAACCGGGAGAAGACGATGTTAATTTCTATATCACAGACGGTGTACACCCCCCGTGACCGAGTTTCCAACCTCTGATTGGGAGAGGAGGATATGACAATCAGTGTCACTGGAAGTAGAAACAACGGTGGGATACTGTTCTGAATATTGAGGGAGGAAGAGGCTGATGTGACTCCTAATAGAGAGGGGGATACTCCCTCTGAGGGTGTGCACACTGGGGGTGTACAATCGTCTGAGAAGGAGTTGAAAATTTTCCGATGGGGAGATGATATTACTCAGAATATGAGAAAGAGGCTGTGGGTCCACAAGGCTCCCAGAAGCCAGGGGGGCGGGCCGGGGGTGGCGGCTGGGAGCCCGATCGCGGGGGGTGCCTGCACCCCCGGCGATGGGGCTCCCAGAAGCCAGGGGGGCGGGCCGGGGGGTGGCGGCTGGGAGCCCGATCGCGGGGGGTGCCTGCACCCCCGGCGATGGGGCTCCCAGAAGCCAGGGGGGGCGGGCCGGGGGTGGCGGCTGGGAGCCCGATCGCGGGGGGTGCCTGCACCCCCGGCGATGGGGCTCCCAGAAGCCAGGGGGGCGGGCCGGGGGTGGCGGCTGGGAGCCCGATCGCGGGGGGTGCCTGCACCCCCGGCGATGGGGCTCCCAGAAGCCAAGGGGGAGGGCCGGGGGTGGCGGCTGGGAGCCCGATCGCGGGGGGTGCCTGCACCCCCGGCGATGGGGCTCCCAGAAGCCAGGGGGGCGGGCCGGGGGTGGCGGCTGGGAGCCCGATCGCGGGGGGTGCCTGCACCCCCGGCGATGGGGCTCCCAGAAGCCAGGGGGGCGGGCCGGGGGTGGCGGCTGGGAGCCCGATCGCGGGGGGTGCCTGCACCCCCGGCGATGGGGCTCCCAGAAGCCAGGGGGGCGGGCCGGGGGTGGCGGCTGGGAGCCCGATCGCGGGGGGGTGCCTGCACCCCCGGCGATGGGGCTCCCAGAAGCCAGGGGGGCGGGCCGGGGGTGGCGGCTGGGAGCCCGATCGCGGGGGGTGCCTGCACCCCCGGCGATGGGGCTCCCAGAAGCCAGGGGGGCCGTCCGGGGGTGGCTCCTGGGAACCTCATCTGGATATTTGGAAGAGTATCACAAGGGGTTGTCCAGTGTCTGTGATACTGAGATTAATATCTGTCTCTCGGCCTTGGAATATTGAGAGGGATGAAACACGGTGAATGTCCACCATGTGCCACATGGCGAGTAATATCAGCCTGTCCCCTCCATGGATATTAGGAACAATATCCCAGACTGGGTGTACGCCTCCTGCTGTACAGAGTGCAATAGCATCCTCTCCCTCCCAGGATAGTAATTACAATCTCACTGGCGGGAGCACACAGCCCGCGAATTATTATCATCCTCTCCAACTCCGTATACTAGGAACTATATCTCAGAAAACTGTACCCTCAGTGCCATATTCGGACTAATAGCAAAGGCTTCTTCCGGGAATATTAGGAGCAATATTACCGCGTAGCTATCCATCCATTGCTGTAATTGGAGTCATGTGATACTCTACCCCCGTTCATATTAGGATCAGTGTCACGTGGTGAGTGTACACCTACTGCGATATTAAAACTAAAGTCTGCTTTCCGACCCTGGATATTAAGAACAGCATCACAAGTAGGTTTACACTTCCTGTGGAATGAGGAATAATAATATGATTATTAATCATCAATGATCGATTTTAATAATTATCAATGATACTAAAAGTTCATAAGATACCATTATTAATTATGGATAATGATTTTCAATACATGATTATGCCTGCTTTCAATTAATTATTAATATTAATGTCATCAAATAATATTATTAGTTCCTAATACTAATCATTATTGTATTCCCAGCATCACTGGGTATTGATTTAAATCACATTAATTGCTAATATCATAATATTATTATTAATAGTGATATTACTAATCATTATGATTACAAATCGTTAACCTTTGAAACCAGTATTCATATTTACTCTCTTTATTGTGATCATTAATATCAATAAATATTATTAATATTAATATAATTATGAATATTAATGATTAATAGACTTGCTCCTGATGTAAACCCGGGAGAAGACGATGTTAATTTCTATATCACAGACGGTGTGCACCCCCCGTGACCGAGTTTCCAACCTCTGATTGGGAGAGGAGGATATGACAATCAGTGTCACTGGAAGTAGAAACAACGGTGGGATACTGTTCTGAATATTGAGGGAGGAAGAGGCTGATGTGACTCCTAATAGAGAGGGGGATACTCCCTCTGAGGGTGTGCACACTGGGGGTGTACAATCGTCTGAGAAGGAGTTGAAAATTTTCCGATGGTGAGATGATATTACTCAGAATATGAGAAAGAGGCTGTGGGTCCACAAGGCTCCCAGAAGCCAGGGGGGCGGGCCGGGGGTGGCGGCTGGGAGCCCGATCGCGGGGGGTGCCTGCACCCCCGGCGATGGGGCTCCCAGAAGCCAGGTGGGCGGGCCGGGGGTGGCGGCTGGGAGCCCGATCGCGGTGGGTGCCTGCACCCCCGGCGATGGGGCTCCCAGAAGCCAGGGGGGCGGGCCGGGGGTGGCGGCTGGGAGCCCGATCGCGGGGGGTGCCTGCACCCCCGGCGATGGGGCTCCCAGAAGCCAGGGGGGCGGGCCGGGGGTGGCGGCTGGGAGCCCGATCGCGGGGGGTGCCTGCACCCCCGGCGATGGGGCTCCCAGAAGCCAGGGGGGCGGGCCGGGGGTGGCGGCTGGGAGCCCGATCGCGGGGGGTGCCTGCACCCCCGGCGATGGGGCTCCCAGAAGCCAGGGGGGCGGGCCGGGGGGTGGCGGCTGGGAGCCCGATCGCGGGGGGTGCCTGCACCCCCGGCGATGGGGCTCCAGAAGCCAGGGGGGCGGGCCGGGGGGTGGCGGCTGGGAGCCCGATCGCGGGGGGTGCCTGCACCCCCCGGCGATGGGGCTCCCAGAAGCCAGGGGGGCGGGCCGGGGGGTGGCGGCTGGGAGCCCGATCGCGGGGGGTGCCTGCACCCCCGGCGATGGGGCTCCCAGAAGCCAGGGGGGCGGGCCGGGGGTGGCGGCTGGGAGCCCGATCGCGGGGGGTGCCTGCACCCCCGGCGATGGGGCTCCCAGTAGCCAGGGGGGCGGGCCGGGGGTGGCGGCTGGGAGCCCGATCGCGGGGGGGTGCCTGCACCCCCGGCGATGGGGCTCCCAGAAGCCAGTGGGGCGGGCCGGGGGTGGCGGCTGGGAGCCCGATCGCGGGGGGTGCCTGCACCCCCGGCGATGGGGCTCCCAGAAGCCAGGGGGGGCGGGCCGGGGGTGGCGGCTGGGAGCCCGATCGCGGGGGGTGCCTGCACCCCCGGCGATGGGGCTCCCAGAAGCCAGGGGGGCGGGCCGGGGGTGGCGGCTGGGAGCCCGATCGGGGGGCGTGCCTGCACCCCCGGCGATGGGGCTCCCAGAAGCCAGGGGGGCGGGCCGGGGGTGGCGGCTGGGAGCCCGATCGGGGGGCGTGCCTGACCCCCCCGCGATGGGGCTCCCAGAAGCCAGGGGGGCGGTTCGGGGGTGGCGGCTGGGAACCCGATCGCGGGGAGTGCCTGACCCCCCCGCGATGGGGCTCCCAGAAGCCAGGGGGGGCTGTCCGGGGGTGGCTCCTGGGAACCTCATCTGGATATTTGGAAGAGTATCACAAGGGGTTGTCCAGTGTCTGTGATACTGAGATTAATATCTGTCTCTCGGCCTTGAATATTGAGAGGGATGAAACACGGTGAATGTCCACCATGTGCCACATGGCGAGTAATATCAGCCTGTCCCCTCCATGGATATTAGGAACAATATCCCAGACTGGGTGTACGCCTCCTGCTGTACAGAGTGCAATAGCATCCTCTCCCTCCCAGGATAGTAATTACAATATCACTGGGCGGGAGCACACAGCCTGCGAATTATTATCATCCTCTCCAACTCCGTATACTAGGAACTATATCTCAGAAAACTGTACCCTCAGTGCCATATTCGGACTAATAGCAAAGGCTTCTTCCGGGAATATTAGGAGCAATATTACCGCGTAGCTATCCATCCATTGCTGTAATTGAGTCATGTGATACTCTACCCCCGTTCATATTAGGATCAGTGTCACGTGGTGAGTGTACACCTACTGCGATATTAAAACTAAAGTCCTGCTTTCCGACCCTGGATATTAAGAACAGCATCACAAGTAGGTTTACACTTCCTGTGGAATGAGGAATAATAATATGATTATTAATCATCAATGATCGATTTTAATAATTATCAATGATACTAAAAGTTCATAAGATACCATTATTAATTATGGATAATGATTTTCAATACATGATTATGCCTGCTTTCAATTAATTATTAATATTAATGTCATCAAATAATATTATTAGTTCCTAATACTAATCATTATTGTATTCCCAGCATCACTGGGTATTGATTTAAATCACATTAATTGCTAATATCATAATATTATTATTAATAGTGATATTACTAATCATTATGATTACAAATCGTTAACCTTTGAAACCAGTATTCATTTTTACTCTCTTTATTGTGATCATTAATATCAATAAATATTATTAATATTAATATAATTATGAATATTAATGATTAATAGACTTGCTCCTGATGTAAACCCGGGAGAAGACGATGTTAATTTCTATATCACAGACGGTGTACACCCCCGTGACCGAGTTTCCAACCTCTGATTGGGAGAGGAGGATATGACAATCAGTGTCACTGGAAGTAGAAACAACGGTGGGATACTGTTCTGAATATTGAGGGAGGAAGAGGCTGATGTGACTCCTAATAGAGAGGGGGATACTCCCTCTGAGGGTGTGCACACTGGGGGTGTACAATCGTCTGAGAAGAAGTTGAAATTTTTCCAATGGGGAGATGATATTACTCAGAATATGAGAAAGAGGCTGTGGGTCCACAAGGCTCCCAGAAGCCAGGGGGGCGGGCCGGGGGTGGCGGCTGGGAGCCCGATCGCGGGGGGTGCCTGCACCCCCGGCGATGGGGCTCCCAGAAGCCAGGGGGGGCGGGCCGGGGGTGGCGGCTGGGAGCCCGATCGCGGGGGGTGCCTGCACCCCCGGCGATGGGGCTCCCAGAAGCCAGGGGGGCGGGCCGGGGGTGGCGGCTGGGAGCCCGATCGCGGGGGGTGCCTGCACCCCCGGCGATGGGGCTCCCAGAAGCCAGGGGGGCGGGCCGGGGGTGGCGGCTGGGAGCCCGATCGCGGGGGGTGCCTGCACCCCCGGCGATGGGGCTCCCAGAAGCCAGGGGGGCGGGCCGGGGGTGGCGGCTGGGAGCCCGATCGCGGGGGGTGCCTGCACCCCCGGCGATGGGGCTCCCAGAAGCCAGGGGGGCGGGCCGGGGGTGGCGGCTGGGAGCCCGATCGCGGGGGGTGCCTGCACCCCCGGCGATGGGGCTCCCAGAAGCCAGGGGGGCGGGCCGGGGGTGGCGGCTGGGAGCCCGATCGGGGGGCGTGCCTGCACCCCCGGCGATGGGGCTCCCAGAAGCCAGGGGGCGGTTCGGGGGTGGCGGCTGGGAGCCCGATCGCGGGGAGTGCCTGACCCCCCCTCGATGGGGCTCCCAGAAGCCAGGGGGGCCGTCCGGGGGTGGCTCCTGGAACCTCATCTGGATATTTTGAAGAGTATCACAAGGGGTTGTCCAGTGTCTGTGATACTGAGATTAATATCTGTCTCTCGGCCTTGGAATATTGAGAGGGATGAAACACGGTGAATGTCCACCATGTGCCACATGGCGAGTAATATCAGCCTGTCCCCTCCATGGATATTAGGAACAATATCCCAGACTGGGTGTACGCCTCCTGCTGTACAGAGTGCAATAGCATCCTCTCCCTCCCAGGATAGTAATTACAATCTCACTGGGCGGGAGCACACAGCCTGCGAATTATTATCATCCTCTCCAACTCCGTATACTAGGAACTATATCTCAGAAAACTGTACCCTCAGTGCCATATTCGGACTAATAGCAAAGGCTTCTTCCGGGAATATTAGGAGCAATATTACCGCGTAGCTATCCATCCATTGCTGTAATTGGAGTCATGTGATACTCTACCCCCGTTCATATTAGGATCAGTGTCACGTGGTGAGTGTACACCTACTGCGATATTAAAACTAAAGTCCTGCTTTCCGACCCTGGATATTAAGAACAGCATCACAAGTAGGTTTACACTTCCTGTGGAATGAGGAATAATAATATGATTATTAATCATCAATGATCGATTTTAATAATTATCAATGATACTAAAAGTTCATAAGATACCATTATTAATTATGGATAATGATTTTCAATACATGATTATGCCTGCTTTCAATTAATTATTAATATTAATGTCATCAAATAATATTATTAGTTCCTAATACTAATCATTCTTGTATTCCCAGCATCACTGGGTATTGATTTAAATCACATTAATTTCTAATATCATAATATTATTATTAATAGTGATATTACTAATCATTATGATTACAAATCGTTAACCTTTGAAACCAGTATTCATTTTTACTCTCTTTATTGTGATCATTAATATCAATAAATATTATTAATATTAATATAATTATGAATATTAATGATTAATAGACTTGCTCCTGATGTAAACCCGGGAGAAGACGATGTTAATTTCTATATCACAGACGGTGTACACCCCCCGTGACCGA